>NC_037683.1:101389756-101510448 GCF_003255815.1 Theropithecus gelada
TATTTTTTTTTTTTTTTTTGAAATGGAGTCTCGCTCTGTCGCCCAGGCTGGAGTGCGGTGGCGCAATCTCAGCTTACTGCAAGCTCCGCCTCCCGGGTTCACACCATTCTCCTGCCTCAGCCTCCCGAGTAGCTGGGACTACAGGCGCCCGCCACCACCCCTGGCTAATTTTTTATATTTTAGTAGAGATGGAGTTTCACTGTGTTAGCCAGGATGGTCTCGACCTCCTGACCTCGTGATCCACCCGCCTCGTTCTCCCAAAGTGCTGGGATTACAGGCGTGAGCCACTGTGCCCAGCCAAGAGGGAGATCTTTCTGATACGCCTTCATGTAGAGTATTTTCTTCCTAGCGGTTATGTCTATTTAAAGTCATCATTTTACAATGCATTGGCTGATCTCCGCTCCGTCCCTCACCACGACAGAGGCTCCCTTTTGCCTTGGCCTTCTTAGTCTCCTCAGCTCCTAGGACCATGCCTGGGGTGTCCCAACTCTCCAAAAATATTTTCTGAGTAAATGAAGTGAAGGTTTTATACCCTTTGGGAAAATGAAATCGAATTCTTCCTCAGAAAAAAGGACCACTAAGGAGAAAATGTGGGCTGTTCTGAGAATTTGAATTTTATTTGAGGTTTAGTCAACAATGGGTAATGAAGCCACTCTTTGAATTAGGAGACTATAAAGTTATAATTGTTGTGGAGATGGGTGGGGATGGAGGAGGCTGGAATCTTGTGAAGTCACATGTCACCTGCGTTAACCAGATCTCAAGGGACAGGAACAGATGGAATTCTATGTGGGCATGATAGCATCTACCACTTTTCCAAGAAAAGGCCAGGGCTGTGTGCCCCTTCTGCCCATAGCGTATCCTCCAGCATAAGGGATATGAATCAGGAGGCCTAGAGTTCCCCCAGTATTGTAAATTCTCCCAAATGGCATGTGCATTGTTCTGGGGAGTAGTGTAGCTTTCATCAGAATCTCAAAAAGGCCTAAAACCAAAAGAAGGCTAAGACGCATGGGTCTAACTGCTTGTTGCTGAGGTAGTACAATTCAGTAAAGGAGGCCAGCCCTCCATGTGGTCGGATTGTTCTTTCTGTATTTTCCCTGGAGCTAATTCATAGATGGCTCCAACTCTCATTAGGACGCTTGTCCTCTGTAGCCAAGAGGGTGGGGAATAGTACAGGCACATACAAAATGCCAACTTCCTCCCATGTCCTGAGAGTCCACCACCCTGCCTCACTCACAGCTGATGAACCCCTTTATAGTCCAGCCAAGGAAAGTACCCCCTCTTCCTCCAACACGACACACACATCCTGTCAGGGCCCCTCCCTCCCCAGCTCTGGGTCCTCTCACTTAGGGGAAGACTTCCCACCCTCATCATTACCCCATTACCTCCCTCTCCTGGGGAACCCTGTTGCTCTTTGGCATACTAACCCGTTCTAGCAGCTCCCATCACTTAGAAACAACTGTCCTGACCCCACACCCACATCACTTCATGATAAAACTTATTTAGCATCTGTCTACACTTGCATCTTCGCTACCCTAGGGGAGGAAAAATTCCTTTTCCCACCACCTTCCTAGGTTTTTCAGCGGGAGTCCTACAAATCAGACTGAAAAAAGACAGATGAACATGAGAAAAACAACTAGAAGTTTATTAACCTGTGCACAGTAGAGACACACCAAACTCAAAGATGAGTAACCAAAAGGGACGGTTATGTAGCATCTTTTTTTTTTTTTTGAGACGGAGTCTCCGTCGCCAGGCTGGAGTGCAGTGGCGCAATCTCGGCTCACTGCAACCTCCGCCTCCCAGATTCAAGTGATTCTCCTGCCTCAGCCTCCTGAGTAGCTGGGACTACAGGCACATGCCAGCACTCCCAGCTAATTTGTGTATTTTTAGTAGAGATGGGGTTTCACCTTGTTGACCAGGATGGCCTCAATCTCTTGACTTTGTTATCCGCCTGCCTCGGCCTCTCAAAGTGTTGGGATTACAGGTCTGAGCCACCGCACCTGATCGGTTATGTAGCATCTTAACAAAGAATAGTACACTAGCAGAGAAGTGACAAGGCCAAGGCTAAGGCCAAGGACTGAGTTTTCAAGGAGTGGCAAATTGCGGAAAGGCAAATATATGGGGAGACCAAGGGGACGATACGGGTGGTTAGCAAGGTTTGTTATGTGGGTTCCTCTGGTGCTGTCTCCAGGCTGCCAAGAGTCTGAAGTTGTCTCCTGTGATTAACAATGAACTTCTGTCCTTCCTGGTTGAGAGGGAAGGAGGGCACCTTTACCAATTTCTGTCCTTCTTTTAGGACAAATAGGGGGAGGAGAGGGAGATCTTCTGTCGGCTGTTTCTCAATTGCCTTCGGTCCAAAACAGTCCTTATGACAAAGTGGAATATTTTGGGGTGGCATATTCTGCCAACCCTAACTTCTCTAACAAACTCTTCAATTAGGCTTCCAGCTCAACCACTCCTGAAACCATTCCTCTCGCCGGCCTACCTGTGGCAAATCCAGTGAATGCCTCAGCCTCCTTATCCCATTGGACCGAGATGACCCTCCTCATGCTTTGAAACCTTCTGGTCATTTGGCTTCTCTCTCTCCTCCCCTCCCAGCTTTCCTGACTCCCTGGACGGCGGAATTCTCCACTCTGCTGCTACGCATCGCTCCACCAGAGCCCTGTGGGTCATCAGCAGGTGGAATGAGGAGCCTGTTTGATGACAGCATTTAAGCCCCCTTCCCTCTTCCCCTTTGCCCCACATCTGGACAAGCTACTGTGGGGACCCACTAGGAACCTTAGAGTTGGCATGAAGATTATTTTATGGTGAAGACATTGGAGATTCAACAGATGCAGAAAGAAGCTGGAACACTCCTTATCTGACTAATATTAAGCAGCAACTTTAAAACAGAGGCTGCCATAAATTCCCCTTAGGGCAGTTTCTACTCACAAGAAGAAGATTGAGACCCTATCATAAAAGTTTCATGGCCCTGAGGAAGATGGGAAAGACCATTCATACCTGCATAAACAAATATTATTAGACACTTTTCTTTCCTCTTTGTTCTCCTAAAAACCCTTTTGTGGCCGGGCGCGGTGGCTCACGCTTGTAATCCCGGCACTTTGGGAGGCTGAGACGGGCGGATCACGAGGTCAGGAGATCGAGACCATCCTGGCTAACATGGTGAAACCCCATCTCTACTAAAAATACAAAAAACTAGCCGGGCGAGGTGGCAGGCGCCTGTAGTCCCAGCTACTCGGGAGGCTGAGGCAGGAGAATGGCGTGAACCCGGGAGGCGGAGCTTGCAGTGAGCCGAGATCACGCCACAGCACTCCTGCCTGGGCGACAGAGCGAGACTCTGCCTCGAAAAAAAAACCCTTTTGTCTTTCCTAAAGAAACCTAGTTGCTCTTCCTAATTCCCATAGAAGCCTTTCTCTCCACTCCTTTTTTCTCTTCTAAGTTAGGTTTATAAGCCATTAACTTTAATTTAGCAAGCTAGCTACTTCTTTTGTTTTCTAACATATACATACAAATAAACCTTTTTTCTCCTGTTAGTCTTTCTTTTGTCAGCTTAATTCACAGGCCCCAGGGATTGCACTTAAGAGGATAGAGGAAGTCTCCCCTCCACACACGCACTGATGAGAAATAATGCTCCCTCCTTTGGTCCCAGCAGGAGAGTCAACCACACAAGTCCTTGTCTGTATATGGAAACCCTAACCCACTTCACCCTGACCACAGTAAAACCCCAAGCCAGGATCCTTTCCTGTCTCGAGCCATTTGGGACCTGTTTGGGAGGCCTGTCCCACTCTCCCAGAGACGGCCATCATCTGAGTAATAAGCCTTTTCTTTCATACCCTCTTGTGTGTGTGGCACCACCAGCCTCAACATCAGGGCTTAGCATTCAGGGGGTTCCCTCCACTTTTGCAGGGACCATAACAGCCCATTGAAATCTCCTCTAGTTGTACTCCCTGCTTTGCTAATTTCATCCAGTCCTGTGACTTTATGACTTTTCTTGCAGAAGGTATGGCTAATCAAATTATTACATCTGGATTATCATAGTACATGTAGATATTCTTAAAGTACATAGATTCTTATATTTTATGTACAGATTGTTATACTAGATTAGATCTGCTATACAATATGGACTTTATTTATTCATTATTTATTTTTTGTTCTTTTGAGAGGGAGTCTTTCTGTCACCCAGGCTGCAGAGTGCAGCAGTGCACCTCTGCCTCCCAGGTTCAAGCAATTCTCCTGCCTTGGCCTCCTGAGTAGATGGGACTATAAGTGTGCTGTTCCACGCCTGGCTAATTTCTGTATTTTTAGTAGAGATGGGGTTTCCACCATGTTCGCCAGGCTGGTCTCGAACTCCTGACCTCAAGTGATCTGCCCACCCTGGCCTCCCAAAGTGCTGGGATTACAGGCATAAGCCACCATGCCCGGCCTACACTATGGACTTTAAATAACACCTACCTGCTACCAAATTCAAAATCAACCCAGAATCCTCCCCCAAACTCCAAACCCAAATTTCTATTCCTTACTCACTGTTTCAATACCTGAGTCATCTCAAAGTTTAAGCTAAAACAGAATTCTTCACTTGCCCTCTGCCTCAAACCCAGTAAATGGCACATTTACCAAATTTCAAACCAAAGCCCAAGAATTCATCTTTGTTTCTTCCTTCTCTTCACGCACCACATCCAGTTCTTGAGCAAGACCTTCAAGGTACCTCCATGTAGCCTTTGTGCCTGTCCCCATTTCCATTCAGCAGCCACCGCGCTGATCCAGGACACCCTCAACTCCTGCTTGATAGCCACAGAGCTTCTGCTCTACTCCTGCCCCTCCGTGGGGTGCAGTCCTGGAGGTGGAGGAAATGTAAGCAAGATATAGATTAGGCCCATAGTGTATAGTAGATCTAATCTAACAACCTATATATAACATATAAGAATCTATGTCCCACGAGAATATCTACCTGTACTGTGATGATCCAGATGTAATCCTAGATTAGCTCGCTCCCTGCACGCTGCCCCTGCGGCAGGAATGGAATCCCAGGAGGCCACCTGCCTCCTCACCTGGTCTCTGCTTGAGCTCAGCCAGCTTGTGGTCCCGCCTCTCCTCTCGGCACCTTCAGCCCATCCTACCTTGAGGCCTCCGTGCGGGAGGTTTCCTCCTCCTCACAGCCTTAAAACTCGGTGTACACTGCCCCTCCTCAAACACGCCCCCCTCACCCTCCCATCTCAAGCTTCGAGCCCCGCGTCTGAATCACCTTGTTTCCCGGGCCCTGGTGAGCTTCGTTCTTCCCCAGGTGTCCGCTGTCACTGGACCACTTTCCCGAGACGCCACACAGAACCTCGTGGAGCTGCTGTACACACTTGCTTGTCAGGAGAGGAAATGCTGGTGTACCAATTCCTAGCACAGAGCTAGGAATTGGCACCAAATAATTATTTCTTGAAGTCATGGATGACGAAATGAATGAATAAATTAGTTAATCTCATATCCTAGAACGGGGTTCTGTAAGCCACCAGTTCTGGATATGTGAATTTAAAAAAGAAAATAGTGGCCAGGCGCGGTGGCTCATGCCTGTAATCCCAGCACTTTGGGAGGCCAAGGCGGGTGGATCACGAAGTAAGGCGATCGAGACCATCCTGGCTAACACAGGAAAACCCCATCTCTACTAATACAAAAATTTAGCTGGGCGTGCCGGGCGCCTGTAGTCCTTCCCAGCTACTCAGGAGCCTGAGGGAGGAGAATGGCTTGAACCCAGGAGGCGGAGGTTGCAGTGAGCCGAGATGGCGCCACTGCACTCCAGCCTGGGCAACAGAGCGAGACTCCGTCTCAAAAAGAAAGAAAGAAAATATTTAGGCCAGGTGCGGTGACTCATGCCTGTAATCCTAGCACTTTGGGAGGCCAAGGCAGGCAGATCACCAGAGGTCAGGAGTTCGAGATCTGCCTGGCCAACGTGGTGAAACCCCGTCTCTACCAAAAATACAAAAATTAGCCAGGTGAGGTGGCGGGTACCTGTAGGCCCAGCTACCGGGGAGGCTGAGGCAAGACAATCCCTTGAACCCGGGAGGTGAAGGTTGCAGTGAGCAAAGATGGTGCCACTGCACTCCAGCATGAGGGACAGAGCAAGACTCTGTCTCTAATTAATTAATTAATTAATTAATAAAAAAATTCAGGCCGGGCGCAGTGGCTCAAGCCTGTAATCCCAGCACTTTGGGAGGCCGAGACGGGTGGATCACGAGGTCAGGAGATCGAGACCATCCTGGCTAACACGGTGAAACCCCATCTCTACTAAAAAATACAAAAAACTAGCCGGGCGAGGTGGCGGGCGCCTGTAGTCCCAGCTACTCGGGAGGCTGAGGCAGGAGAATGGCGTAAACCCGGGAGGCGGAGCTTGCAGTGAGCTGAGATCCAGCCACTGCACTCCAGCCTGGGTGACAGAGCAAGACTCCGTCTCAAAAAAAAAAAAAAAAAATTTAAATACAAATTTACGAAGAGCAGAAAAAATAAAGATATTCATTTTCTGGGTGGGAAAAATGTTTAAGCTTAATATAAATCGAAAAAATTACACAGTAGAAAGTCAATACTGGAGACTGCATTGAAAATTTTAAAAACATAAAATTAAAAACAATTTTTATGTTTAAAATTAAATATGACAAAGAGGGAGTGTGTAGCAAATGTAAGAGGTTGTAACCTTAACATTAATGATTTGTGCACATTGGTTAAGGCAAACATGACCCTGAAGTTCAGTGAGGGCAGTAAACATAAACAAACTATTTACACATAAAATTAATTAAAGAGAAACTATATTCTACCATACTATAAATCAAATGCAAATTAAAACAATAATAATCTCCATTTTGCGTGCGGAATTTGAAAAAGGTTACATATATGGATATCCATATTCAATGGCTAGACTGCAATGTAACTGCTAAAGGGAAGATAATTTGGTATAATTCTGTGATTAAAAGAAAATACCTTAAAATGATGTTGTGATCATTAACCCACTAATCCTACTTCTCTGAATTGATCCTTAAATAATCTGAAAAGACAGGGAAACTTAATGTACAAAATTATATCTTTATTACTTAAACAATTTAAGAATTTTCCTTAGAAACAATTTATTATTAGAGTAATAGTTGAGTCAGATTAGCTCATTTATATGGTAGACTGAAATATAACCATTAAAACATTTATAAAACCTGTGTAATAGCATGAGAAAAATCCTATGAGATAATATAAAGGAAAAAAGAAAAACAATGAGCTTATACACACATATACACACACACATATACATATATTCACAGTTGTATATTAAAATTTTAAAAATGTATAAACAATGACAAAGAAACACTGAGTGCTTTATCTAAGTATTTATAATTCCTGGTAACCTTGCAGGTTACAAATAAAGTAAATTATAATGTCATAAACACCTGTGCATTGGCCACATTCAAAAGCAATCCATTCATGGCCATGAGCGGTGGCTGAAGCCTGTAATCCCAGCACTTTGGGAGGCCAAGGCAGGCAGATCACCTGAGGTAAGGAGTTCGGGACCAGCCTGGTCAATATGGTGAAACCCCGTCTCTACTAAAAAAAATAATAATAATACAAAAAAATACAAAAATTAGCCAAGTGTGGTGGCTGGCGCCAGTAATCCCAGCTACTCAGGAGGCTGAGGCAGAAGAATTGCTTGAACCCAGGAGGCGGAAGTTGCAGTGAGCCGAGATCATGCCACTGCACTCCAGCCTGGGAGACAGGAAGATTCTGTCTGAAAAACAAACAAACAAAATCAATCCACTCAAAATCCCTCACATCTGAATCCTTCTGTTTATTCCCAAGTCACCCTCACTCACTCAACCCTAGTCTGACTGATTTCGGGGGCTGTGGGCATCCAATGACACAATGTAATTATAAAGTATGCCAAATATTAAGTTAAGATTGGAAATGAGGCTAGGCACGGTGGCATGCACCTGTCGACTCAGCTACTTGGGAGGCTGAAGTAGGAGGGCTGCTTGAGCCCAGGAGTTTGAGTCTAGCCTGAGCAACATAACAAGACATCCGTCTCTAAAAAAATTTTTTTTAAACATAAACCTGGAAATCATAAACATAATGCATTGTTTCTCACATTGAAACGCTGCTCAAATTAGAGTAAAGCTATTGGGAAAGGATTGAGTCCCCTCTGCCCCAAAAAGGATCATTTAACAATTAAAGAGAAGAAAACAAAGACAAATGAAAATGATGCGAGGTTCAATAGGAGAACTTTATTAAAAGTAGACCTTTTTATTGTTTTAACTAAGCCTTTGATGGCTAGGCAGTCAAATTTGAAAGTAAAGTGAAAAAATGCCCTCAGCCAAGTTTGCAGGGAATGCTTTGTGATTCTAGCAAGGCGGGTCTCTGGTGAGGCTGGACCAGAAATAATAATACAGTGAGAAGCAACCAAGAGCCCACTTGGGGTCAGTGATGGGTTTCCGGAATGGCTTGTTGAGGAACCTGGGCTTTGTTCTCCATTCAAGGAAGTGTCAAAGGCCGTTTAACCAAGAGCACAGTGCCCTCAGATCTGTGGTTTAGGAGGGAAGCCCGGGGTTGCGGGCAGCGGGGACGAGAGGAAGTGCCTGCAGGTATGAAAGGCACAAAGAAGAAGTGTGCCTTTTAAGTTTCCTTGGTCTCCCTGACCTGAGGACCAGTGGATTCCTAAGCAACTCTCTGAATTAGATTTCTGCCAATGGCCCCTGGAAAAAGCTCATTTTAGTTCATTCTACTGAGCGCTCTGCCCCGCGGTGGTAACTGTAGATCATCGGTGGCCACAACGACTGCCCACAGAAGCTGGGTTGCCGAGGAAACAGCCTAGTACTTGCCCCTTAATTCCTGGCTTCAGTGTAACTGTTGAGCTGACATCATACCGAATCATGAATGGTAGCAATGAATGGGGTGGCCTACCTCAAACAGCCAGGCGAGTCGTGGCCCAGAAACAAAGGTCAGGAGGGAGCCAGGGAGCCAGAATCCCTGCATCCCTGCTCCTCTGCTGTGTGATCGCTGCTGCTATTCTTCCTGGAAGATGAACCGACACATTTGGTTGGAAAAGGCTTCCAGAAGAGATCCTACCTTCCTTAGAGTGTGGCTGAGTGATCAATCAATTCCAAGAGTATCCAGTTTAGATATGATTTGAAGGAAACTCACCTGTCATTTCATGTGAACACAGCAATTATGATAGTAGATGTACATGGAGACAAACACACACACAGACACACACACACACATACTCAGAGAGAGCCAGCAGCCCTGGCAGTATATGCAGTGTACACCAAAGCATGGTCAATGATCAGTAATTATCTATAGATTAAAGCTGATTTTACTTTCTTGCTTCTCTACTATTTCTCTACATTTTTTACATGACCATGCATCAACTTTTGCAATAGGAAAAATATAAAAAGTTTATTTTTGGCTGGTCGCAGTGGCTCACGCCTGTAATCCCAGCACTTTGGGAGGCCGAGGTGGGCTGATCATCTGAGGTCGGGAGTTCGAGACCAGCCTGAGCAATATAAAGAAACCCCATCTCTACTAAAAATACAAAATTAGCTGGGCGTGGTAGCATATGCCTATAATCCCAGCTACTCGGGAGGCTGAGGCAGGACAATCGCTTGAACCCGGGAGATGGAGGTTGCGGTGAGCCGGGATCTCGCCATTGCACTCCAACCTGGGCAACAAGAGCAAAACTCCGACTCAAAAACAACAACAACAACAACAAAAGGGCTGGGCGCAGTGGCTCACGCCTGTAATCCCAACACTTTGGGAGGCCGAGGTGGGCGGATCACGAGGTCAGGAGATTGAGACCATCTTGGCTAACACAGTTAAACCCCATCTCTACTAAAAATACAAAAAATTAGCCGGGCATGGTGGCAGGCACCTGTAGTCCAGCTGCTCGGGAGGCTGAGGCAGGAGAATGGCGTGAACCCGGAAGGTGGAGCTTGCAGTGAGCCAAGATTGTACCACTGCACTCTAGCCTGGGCGACAGAGCAAGACTCCATCCCCCCCCCAAAAAAGTTTATTTTCATTTAACTAAAAAAGGAGAGTGGTCTGGCCATGAGTTCATGCCTTTCAGGTGCCTGCTCAGAGGATGAGTCAAGAGTCAGGAATTTCGGAGGGGACCACTATCAGCTATCAGTGGGGGAAACCTGTAGCTCAAATGGCCTTAAGTGTTAGGTCTCCCTAAGTTTCTACCCTCCCTCCCTAAGCCATCCCCAATGTCCCCATTTTATTTTTCTTTAAATTTATTATTATGATTATTACTTTTAGAGACAGAGTCTTCCAGGTGGAATTTGCTCTTCCAGGTGGCTTTCTTCTAGAAAGCCCATAGGCTGAAATGGAAGGATTCTCAGTGCTGGCAGCCTGAGAGCAGCCACACAGGGAAACTGTTCACAGCACAGAGCAGAGAGCAGCCCGTGGAAGGGCAGGCAGGGCTCCATCTGCAGAAACAAGGAAGGAAAGAACGGGGAAAGGGGCTGTCAGGAAAGGAAGGTAGAGAAGAGAAAAACCAAGAAGCAGAAAGGGCAACCAAACTTATGAAGCTTTACTACAGGGCAGCCAGATCTCAACTAGTATTAGAGTTCTTTTAATACTTAAGAAAGAAGGAAGGAAGGAAGGAAGGAAGGAAGGAAGGAAGGAAGGAAGGAAGGAAGGAAGGAAGGAAGGAAGGAAGGAAGAAAGAAAGAAAGAAAGAAAGAAAGAAAGAAAGAAAGAAAGAAAGAAAGAAAGAAAGAAAGAAAACTGAGTATACAGTGAGTTGCAGAGAAATACAGCCCCTAGCAACACACATATATAAGAGATAGCAGGCCAAAATAGGGAAAGCACAGAGCCAAGGCAGAGAGCACGCCACTCCCGGCCAAGAACAATTTCAAACCCACCCTGCTGAGAAACTGCTGGTCAACTACTCTTCCTGACGCAGCACATTTGTAGTTCTAGCTACTATTTAATTTCATCCTCAAGAGGTTCATAATAGTGGCAAAGGGTGGAAACAAGAAAACAGAGGAATTAAAATAAAGCACCAAGCCCTGTCCTTCTTTAAAGTGGCATTGAATGCATTTAACTCTGCTTATTCCTGGAATCCAGTGATAGCCATATTACAGGGATTTAAACGAAACAGCAATAAACTATGAACCCATAAAGATGAAGAAAACAAGAGCAACAACAACAACAAACTTTGAAGCTAGCAAGCAATTAGATGAGTGAAAATGACTCATCAAGCTTATGAGGGCCAAATCCAAGATCAAAAGGAAAGCTGGAAATTAGGGAAATCACAAGCATCCCACTTGTGACACCCCATTTCCCAAAAGCTCCCAGATGAGGGAAGAGTAGGGAGTCACATGAGGGGGGCTCGTGTGAAAGGGGTTTGAGAAGCAGGTAGACCCTGAGATGCCCTCACCTTTCACCTGCTGGAGTTTGCCACCTATCAGGGAGAAACTTGGATGTTCACTTGGTGGAAAGAGTTCTCAACAGAGAGCAACGTCGAAGGTCTTGAGAAGGGCATCAAAACAGAAGGATCAAGTAACTGTCAGCACGCAGCTTACTGAACACAAAGATACCCAGCCCACTTCAACCCCTAGGCTTTCAGATCTATTGATGTCAAACTTTTAGTGTCCAGGCAGAAAACTAGAATTTTCTTTTTTTTTTTTTCCACATTTAATAAGATTCTTCCACTTTAGTGCATAAAACCCTTTGAAATCGGTGTCAACCAGGAAAATTCATGTTAGAAAAAATTGGAATGAGAGATCATATTCTATATTCAGAACATCTGAGAAAGCATTTTTGACTGTTACAAAAGTTTATTTAACAAAAGTCTAATATGAAAATGTATATGACCTAATTTTTACATCATAGTAAAATAGGCCCTATGGAGAGAGAACATGGGTTTCTCTGCTGAACAGCCATTATTTACACTCGTTCCAAGGCTTCTAACATGATGATACTATTTCCTCGTATTACCACCATTCCAATATTGTTCTGTTGCCCACTAGTCGCCATCTCCACATATTCATCTATCACAAGGTTCATAAAGGGATCAAATCCCCACAATATTCCTTGGACATGTCTGCCACCATTTAATTTCGATGATAACTTCTTGTCCATAAATTTTTTCAACTCGGGAGGGTGAGCTTTGCTTATGGCGTATACCCCGCGGGCTCAGAGATGCCTTGAAACTGAATGCACGGCTTCCCTCAGGCTCCTGCGGTCGGCCCGACGTCTTGCGTTTGGCGTCATCGACCTAGTTAGCCCTCTTTTTTAATTTTCTTTTCTTTTTTTGCTTTTTTCTGGGGGGCGAGGGGGTTGGGGACAGAATCTCGCACTGTCACCCAGGCTGGAGTGAAATGGTGCCATCTCGGCTCACTGCAACCTCTGCTTCCTGGGTTCAAGCAATTCTCCTGCCTCAGCCTTCTGAGTAGCTGGGATTACAGGCGCCCACCACCATGCCCGGCTAATTTTTATATTTTTAGTAGAGAAAGGGTTTTGCCATGTTGGCCAGGCTGGTCTCCTGGCTGCAAGTGATCCGCCCGCCTCAGTCTCCCAAGGTGCTGGGATTACAGGCATGAGCCACTGCGCCCAGCCAAAATTAGAAGAATTTACAGAGAAGTATCTAACCTGCCTCAGGGAAAAAACCTAAAGATGCTGACCTCAGCGTTTCCCTAGCAGATAAAAGACCACCTTATGTTATTTTACAGTGAAGCTCAAAATCATGAAGCCCATCTAAATGCTCAGAGCTCCTAACACCTTTTTGTCCTCCTTCCTTAATCCAGGCAGCCAAAAATTACCAGACGTCTGAGGAAAGCATCTAACATGGAAGAAAGGGACCAGACTAAGCAAACAAATGCACAAGCATCTGAAAACAACACAGAATAAACACAGATCATGCAAGAAGTTTTCTTTCTTTCTTTCTTTTTTTTTTTTTTGAGATGGAGTCTCGCTCTGTGGCCCAGGCTGGAGTGCAGTGGCACAGTCTCGGCTCATTGCAAGCTCCACCTCCCAGGTTCATGCCCGTCTCCTGCCTCAGCCTCCTAAGTAGCTGGGACTACAGGCGCCCACCACCACGCTCAGCTATGTTTTTGTATTTTTAGTAGAGACGGGGTTTCACTGTGTTAGCCAGGATGGTCTCGATCTTCTGACCTCGTGATCCGCCCACCTCGCCTCCCAAAGTGCCGGGATTACAGGCTTGAGCCACCATTCCCCACCAATGCAAGAAGATTTTAAGAAACAAAACCAATCATTAATATCTTCAGAGAGATAAGAGAAACAATAACAAGATACTATGAAAAATAAATGTTTAGCGTGTTGGAGGGTTCTTAATTATAGTAGAAATTTTAAAACTCAGAATAAGGGTTAGATGAAAAAATTGAGGAAATCACCCAAAAATTAAAATAAAAAGACAGAAAGAAAACAGGAGTGAAAAGAAAATAATAATAATAATAATAGGATGAAGCCTAGATCTGAACAGAAGTTTCTGAAAGAGAAAAAAAGAAAAGAAAAAAAAGGAAATCTACAGGGAAATAATTTGAGAAAATGTCTCTCACTAAAAGACAAAAGTTTCCAGATTGAAAGAGTACCTGGCACAATGGATGAAAACAGTCACACATCAAGGCACTACAGTGTGAAATTTCACAGCCCAGGGACAAAGATTTTACAAGCTTTCAGGTAGAAAAGACAGTCACTCACACAGGATATGAATTAGAATGGTGCCACATTCAACAGCTAGAAGACAGTGTAGCCAACTTTTAAAATGCTATGAGAATGGCATCCAGGATTTCTATATCCAGCCAAACTATCAATCAAAAAGGGTAGAATAATGACATTTTCAGACATGCAATGTGACATGCACCCTTCCGCCAAAACCTACTGAAGAATACACTCAACCTCAGCGAGAGATACAGCAAGGGATAGCAGAAAAGGGGATCCCTAAGATGATGGGAGGTGATGTCTCAGGGCAGGCACAGAGCTCCAGCATAGAAGGAAGCGAGTCCAACCAGATTGAACCAGCATGACCAAGAGGAGAGGTATCATCATCAGAATCCCTGCTGCTATTTTGTTATCCTTTTAACCTGAGAATTCAATCATGTTAGCTTGCCTCAGATTCTTTTCTATATGTGATTTGTTTTGATCATGAGACTTCTGACAGCCCTTCAATGTCTGTCTGAGTACTTTCATTTCATCCCACAACATGATTTACTTTGATGTTTGCCTAAAAGCTGGGTATAAGCCACACTAAACTTAGAAAGGCAAAATTCAGAGCAGCCCACTTTCTCTGACCATATTCCTGCCAGATATGCAAGTCCTAGCCCTATCACAGCTGCCCCAAATGGAGTGAAACCCCTGTTTCCCAGGGCTCTCTCACGACCTTGCCCCAAACTAGGGCCAGATTATATCCCAGAAATTCTCTACAGCTTCTTTTCCGCTGAAAATCTTTATCTAATGATGACAATATTGACCTTCTCTTGGAGGGCTAGTTTTGTGCTTGCTACTCAGATTTCAAAGCTAAGCAATATATTTTCTTTCCCATTGCATATACAAATGGTAGAATAATGTACTGGGGTTAGGACTTCAGCACATGAATTTTGGGAGGAAGCAATTCAGCCCATAACTGTATTATTATTATTATTATTATTTATTTTTGAGACGGAGTCTCGCTCTGTCGCCCAGGCTGGAGGGCAGTAGCGCGAGCTCGGCTCACTGCAAGCCCCACCTCCCGGGTTCACTCCATTCTCCTGCCTCAGCCTCCCAAGTAGCTGGGACTACAGGTGCCCGCTACCACACCTGGCAAATTTTTTGTATTTTTCAGTAGAGACGGGGTTTCACCATGTTAGCCAGGATGGCCTCAATCTCCTGACCTCGTGATCCACCCACCTTGGCCTCCCAAAGTGCAGGGATTACAGATATGAGAACAGTGTTATTATTGTCAATGTTTTTTTTTTTTTTTTCAAGACGAGGTCTTACTCTGTCGCCAGGCTGGAGTGCAGTGGCACGATCTTGGCTCGTTGCAACCTCTGCCTCCTGGATTCAAGCGACTCTCCTGCCTCAGGCTCCAGAGTGGTGGGTTTTCACCATTTTGGCCAAGGTGAGCAGATCACAAGGTCAGGAGATTGAGACCATCCTGGCCAACATGGCGAAACCCTGTCTCTACTAAAAATACAAAAATTAGCCGGGTGTGGTGGCGCACATCGTAATCCCAGCAGGAGACAGCATAAGGGTAATCACCCCAGCACCTGGACTCATTTAGGTTAAGTAAATTTACTGAGGCTCCAGAGGAAGGGCTTCAGGACTCAGACCTTAGTTAATCGCTAATGTCTTCAGATGAATGCACACTTACACATAGACATGTAACTTAGCCAGGCACAGTGGCTCACGCCTATCATCCCAGCTCTTAGGGAGGCAGCAGTGGGAGGATAGCTTGAGCCCAGGAGTTTGAGGCTTGCCTGGGCAATATAGTGAGACCCTGTTCTCCACAAAAAGAAAAAAAAAAAGACGAAACAAGCAAACAAACAAAGAAGACATATAGCTTCGAAGGTGTATAAGCTCTGGAAAACTTTGTAATTTTGAGTTGTTCTGGCAATAATTTCCAGGCGTTCTCCATGTAACCGGTTGCAGAAAATAAAAACTCTCTTCCCCAGTTCATCTGCATCTCATTATTGGGCCACGAGAAATAGCAGCCCAACCCTCAGTCTGGTTGGGGAACAACTGCACTCCAGTGTGGGTGACAGACTCTGTCTCAAAATAAACGAAAGAAAGCAGAGGAGGACTTCTGTAAGTGTTTGAAAAAAAAACAGAAGAGGTATGTGTGCAACAGGGGCCAGGAATCTTGAAGTTCATCTCAGAATTCTACCTGCCCCAGAGATATTTAAGGTAAACAGGTGGGTAAAAATTGGAGCTCACTGGAGAATCAGGCTCTAAAGAATTTGACTATAAGAAATCCTTTATCTGGCCAGGTGTGGTAGCTCATGCCTGTAATCCCAACACTTTGGGAGGCCAAGGCAAGTGGATCACTTAAGGTCAGGAGTTTGGGGCCAGCCTGGCCAACATGGCAAAACCCCGTCTCTACTAAAAATACAAAAATTAGCCAGGCATGGTAGTGTGCACCTGTAGTCCCTGCTACTCGGGAAGATGAGGCAGGAGAATCACTTGAACCCAGGAGGTGGAGGTTGCAGTGAACCGAGATCACACCACTGCACTCCAGCTTGGACGACAGGGCGAAATTCTGTCTCAAAAAAAAAAGAAATCCTTTATCTGGTACATTGATATGCTAAGCTTGTTTTTCAAGCTAGATGTTGTTAATTATGTAGGGGCTTTATTTTTATGTAGCCATCATTCTATTGATCTCAAAAACTCTCTTTTGTTCAAAGCCTAAGTAACCTAAACCTCTAAAATTGGGGCGCCTCCCTCATATGTAAGCTGTGGACCAGTAGTGCTGCAGAGGCAGAGCAGGCCAGCTGTTCTGGGTTTGCCCCCAGACTCGCCTTTGGTCAGGGAGGCTGCCCCTGACTCCACCGCCCCCATGGGCAGCATCACCTCCGCTCCCTTGCCTCTGGCTTCCGGTTGGGGTCAGCCAGCACAAGGCAACAGGAAGGAACAAGGGCGGGAGGAGAGAGAGATGACAGGGAGTTGTTCTGCTCCTCCTCCCTTGCTGCAGCCTGGCATGGCTGTGTTCCATGTGGCCCTGTCCCTGGCTCCATGCCCTCAACAGCCTCTGATCCCAGCAAACATTCTTCTTGCCCTTCAGGGCTGGGAGTAACCACTACCCAGACAGAGTCCCTGGTGCCTCCCCATCCTTTGTTGGTTTCTTTACCCAACTCTATAAAGAATCTCTTCATTAAACTCTTTTCAGATATATTATTAATATTTTTAGTGTGTCCTGCCAGGATTGTGACGGATACAGACAGATGACACATGACTGATCTTCCTCTATCTTTTGATTCCTGGATGTTATTTATATTTTGATGTATGTAGAACAAACATACATACATGTATATGTATACATAAAGAGCCTTAAACATCTAACAACAAAATGACCTGACGCAAAGCACTGGGAACTGGCTGGGGAATCCTAGAAGGTCACAGAGGTCAGATACACTGAGGTCTATGACAGTGAAGATGTGGGAATCCTTCAGGATCCTGAGTTTGTGCTCTCTGCTTCCCAGTCTCTAAGATATCCCAAAACGAGAGTGTCTGAAAAGATAGAGATGCTTCCAGCACGGCTGTTGCCTAACTACACCAAAACTTAGTGGCTTAAAACAACCACCATGTCTTTAGCGCACAGATCTGTGATTCGGGCAGGGCTGTGTGGGATGGCACAGCTTTGCTCCATGTGATGAAACCCTGTGGGGGCTGCAGGCTGGTGCCCTAGACAGCGGTCCCAGAGTAGCCAGTCCACTTGGATGGTGGCTTAGGGCTCCTGAGAGAGAGCCAAGCAGAAGCGGGGTTGCTCTGAAGATTTGACCAACCCAGGCTCAGTCCCTCCTGTTGCCCTCATTGCCTCCTGTTGCCTTGCGCTGGCTGACCCCAGCAAGGAAGCTCGGGTGATGCTGCCCATGGCGGGTGGCGGTGGGGGGCAGCCTCCCTGGCCAAAAGTGAGTCTGGGGGGAACCAAGAAGCCACGCACTTTCTTCATCTGGCCACAGTCACAAAGGCTCAACCTGGTTAGAGGTGCGAGAACAGAGATGCAATGTCTTGATCAGGAGTGACGAGGCTCAGGAGGAGCCCACAGGACCAGAAATGCAGCTGTGGCCAAGCTGAACAAATAGAATCTGCCACAAAGACATTAAGGAAATCAATACCAAGTGTGAGAATCAACAGCACCCACTCTGTGTCGCCGTGCTACGGTCACGTTGGAGCACCCTCCCTCCCCAGGCCTGCATGACAGCAGCTAGACCGCGACTGCACACTGAGGCTGCTTTAGAGATCTCGTCACCTTTATGCCATTGCACAAACGCATTTCTGCCTTGTTCTGCACTAAAGCTCAGATGTCACATAAACCAGTGACAACTACCAGTTAATTGATTCTGGAAGAAAGCTACACAGAGTTTCTTTTCTTTTTTTTTTTTTTTTTTTTTGCTAGTGATGAATAATTTTCCTTTGAATCATACTTTGAAATATGGCAGAATGTGGTTCTTTCATTTTTAAAACCTAGCATTGGTGACAAAAAAGAAAATAAAGGAGAGATCTTGAGTATCCATCACACTGCAAGCTGAGCACCATATTCCATTGCATAGTTTCCAGAATTTCCACGTGTGTGTGAATGTACATGAGCATTCCATGTCAATGTCACTTCAAGGACAAATCTTTCTCCCCCTCCATCAGAGTCTTCACCAAACAAGCATTTCTGGAGTAACCTACTCTTCATCATCAAGAACAACGCAGAATGCATGCTGGGTCCTGTGGGCACAGAGGTTACAATGGTAGAGACTATACCATCTGCGCCGAGACCTACAGCCCAGGCTGGATCCAGTGTCCGGCTAGCCTGAGGCAAGTCCATACATTCATGCTCATCTCTCCCTCAAGAGTTGCCAAACTCTGACCAGGCACAGTGGCTCACACCTGTAATTCCAGGACTTTGGGAGGCTGAGGCTGGCAGATCTCCTGAGGTCAGGAGTTCAAGACCAGCCTGGCCAACATGGCTAAACCCCATCTCTACTAAAAACAAAGAATTCACTGGGCATGGTGGTGCATGCCTGTAATCCCAGCTGCTCGGGAGGCTGAGGCAGGAGAATCATTTGAACCCAGGAGATGGAGGTTGCAGTGAGCCGAGATGCCACTATTGCACTCCAGCTTGGGTGACAGAGTGAGACCACATCTCAAAAAACAAACAAACAGAAAAGAGTTGCCAAACTCTGCTCAGGTCTCCTCTGTGATTCCAGGTTTCTTGTCTCCTGGTGGGCACACAGTGGTAACCTCTCCTCACACAATTCAACCCACCTAAGTGCTCCTGCCTGTTGCCTCATCTCCCATCTCTCCTCCTAGTTCCCCTTTAATTGTCCCCCTTTGGTCTACTAATGAATCAATAACTCCATTGTCCAGATTTGGGGAAAACTCTTCCCAATTCCTCCCATGACTGAAACCTGTTTTTCTCTAAGATGTCCCAAACCTTGAAGCCATCTCTAGGAGACCTTCTCCAGTCTTTTTTTTTTTTTTTTTTTGAGATGGAGTCTCGCTCTGTCGCCCAGGCTGGAGTGCAGTGGCGTGACCTCAGCTCACTGCAACCTCTGCCTCCCGGGTTCAAGCGATTCTCCTGCTTCAGCCTCCTGAGTAGCTGGGACTACAGGCATGTGCCACCACGCCCAGCTAATTTTTTTGTATTTTTAGTAGAGATGGGGTTTCGCCATGTTAGCCAGGATGCTCTTGATCTCCTGACCTCGTGATCCGCCCGCCTCAGCCTCCCAAAGTGCTGGGATTACAGGCGTGAGCCACCGCGCCCAGTCTGAGAACTTCTCCAATCTTTAGTCGTCCTGGGGGCCAGAAAGGCCCTTTGCCCACCTGTCTTCAGCAATCCCTTCTTGGACTCTTTCTCCTCCTGGAAGTCCCATCTCACTGCTGACACCACGTCTGCCCCATGTCCCTCTGCTGTCTCCAGGGCCTGCGCCTCCCTGAGGCTTGCCTGGCATTGATGCTTTCAGCACTCTCAAGAATCCTTTCAAGAATTTTCATTTCAAAAACCCTTGGCTGCCCTCCGATGGCTTCCAAACCTGCTGGGCAGGTGACAGTAGCTATCCTTGACCCATGAGAAACCCTGGCTTGCAAAGGTGTCCTGACGAGCCCTCCCACCTTATAGCCCAAGTGACAGGGCACCGGCCGAACGCAGGTACCTGGTCCCACAGAGCTGTTTATGGTTGGCCCAGCCTAAGGCAACTCTGATTTAGTACAGTTTGGGAGGACACGTCTGAAGTCATCAGACACCCTCAACCCCGCTCCCAAACCACCCCCGTTGCAGCGCCTCCATCTCCCCTTGACGGTGCCACTGGGATGTTGTCTACTGCTCAGCATGGCGGTGAGTGAAACTCACACAGTCCATTCACTTGTGATTAGTGCCTATGTTGAAATGTGTTCTCACTGATCAAAATAAATTCCAGTGCATGGTTTTCACACACAGCATAATGTTGCGTCTGTAAGAGGATAACAGACAAACTCATTAGCTAAAAATGCTCTGCATAAAGTGGGGGCTGAGAAGGAGGCAAGAGAAATCAGTAGCTGAGATTCTACATAAAAAAACATCCCTTAAGACTGAGAGACCAGGCCTCGCTGTTTCCAGTGGCATCTCCTGGGAGCCTGTGAGAAAATGCAGAGATTGAGCTCACCCCTGAGCTGTTTAATCAAAACCTTCATTCAACAATATCCCCAAGTGATTCGTGTCCACATTAGTCTGATGAGCACAGGCTGGATGACAGAGGAGGTGGGAGGAGGGAGTGTGTGTAGAGCATCACTGACGTATAATTCCATCTTAGAAAAAAAGTCCATGTTACATTTCAAAAGGCAGCTTGCCAGTGGAACCAGATGTTTCGCCTTGATAAATAAAGACTGCATCCAACCAGATAAGCACATAACCAAACACACTCTTCCACTACCGGGCCTCACCAGAGGACTCTGTGGCTGTTAAAAGAGCAGGACTTCAGCAGGTCAAAACAGCCGTCGTAACAGACACGGTCTTGCTGTCACTCCTGATCAGCACCCAGCATCTGCCACTGAACGTTCTGCCCACATAAGACTCTTCCTTGAAAGACTGGTGGGTCTCCTGGGCCACACAGGGATATTCTTTTTGTCTACATTGCTCTCCCGGACTGGTTCATTAGCCCATTCCTACCCCCTTCTTTTTAAAAAATTTGGGCAGGGTGCAGTGGCTCATGCCTGTAATCCCAGCACCTTGGGAGGCTGAGGTGGGCAGATCACGAGGTCAGGAGATCGAGACCATCCCTGCTAACATGGTGAAACCCCATCTCTACTAAAAATACAAAAAATTAGCCTGGCGTGGTGGCAGATGCCTATAGTCCCAGCTACTCAGGAGGCTGAGCCAGGAGAATGGCATGAACCTGGGAGGCGGAGCTTGCAGTGAGCTGAGATCCGGCCACTGCACTCCAGCCTGAGCGACAGAGCAAGACTCCATCTCAAAAAATAATAATAATAAAAAATAAAAAAACTTTGGCTCGGTAGCTCACACCTGTAATCCCAGCACTTTGGGAGGCTGAGGCGGGTGGATCACCTGAGGTCAGGAGTTCGAGACCAGCCTGGCCAACATGGCAAAACCCCGTCTCTATTTAAAATACAAAATTTAGCTGGGCGTGGTGGCGAGTGCCTGTAATCCCAGCTACTCGGGAGGCTGAGCAGGAGAATCGCTTGAACCTGGAAGGCAGAGGTTGCAGTGAGTGGAGATCATGCCACTGCCCTTCAGCCTGGGCAACAGAGTGAGATTCTGTCTCAAAAAAAAAAAAATTAGAAAAAAATTTTTGTAGAGATGGGATTTCTCATTATGTTTCCCAGGATGCTCTCCAACTCTTGCATTCAAGTGATCCTCCCACCTTGGCCTCCCGAAGTGCTAAGATTACACCTTTTATGAGCCATCATACCTAGTCCCATGCCCTTTCTCTTGATATTAAATGTTACTTTGTTGTGGAATGTTTACTCTGTACCATTTTTCTATGAAGTATACCATTATGTACTATTTACAACATTGACTGACTTGCCGAGTGGCTTGAGCCTGTGTGTCTACAGCTCTGAATACTGTGAATTGCCTCCTTGAGAAACCCATGAAGCTCTTGGCTTTTATGATTGAAATATCATCAGTAAAAGTCTGACATCGTGGAAAAACATAAACGTGCATGGACCTGGTTATCTCTGACCTTGTACCACTCACGAGAGGGTGAGTGGGAACCCCGGGGGGAAGGGGAGGCTAGAGGACCTGACAGGAACATTGGCAGCCCAGAAAATCCAGAGGCTGAGCAGGTCATACCTGCACTCAGAATACTTTTAGGAGCGCCCCACCTGTTTACCCGCATTCCTACAGGCTGAGGAAAGCCATAGGAAGCTGAGCGGGGTCTCCCTTACCACTCTGACATCAAATGTGTAGTGTTTATTCCACGCCAATTCTCTAACTCTCTGACACTAGCTGGTTGGCCTACGGTTCAATTCAATTCTGACGCCATCTACCTGGAGATAGCACAGACTCCACAAGTTAGGAGCTCTGTCCCATAAGACTGCTGCCACCCTTCAGATGCCAGTTACAAGTTCCAGACCCCCTGTACCTCTGATTGACTAGCTATAAATCGGGGGTTCCTGCAACCTCTCCTTCAGTTTGATAATTTGCCAGACGGACTCACAGAACTTGAAAACATGTGTTAAGTTTATTTACTGATTTGTTATAAAGGATACAAGTCGGGAACAGCCAGATGGAAAAGCTCCACAGGGCGAAGTATGTAGGAAGAGAATGGAGCTTCCACATCTTCTTTGGGTAACCCACTCCCAGCACCCGTATGTTCGACAGCCCAGAACCTCTCTGAACCCTGTCGTTTAGGGAGGTTTCATTAGCAGGTTTGATTATGTAGGTATAATTGATAATCATTGGCAATTGGTGATCAACTCAACCACCAGCTCCTTTCCCTCTAATCTTGCCTTGGTCTTTTGGCTCCCAGCCCCGATCCTGAAGCTACCGAGGGACCCCAAGCATCAGTCATCTCGTTGGCATACAAAGACACTCCTATCCTTCAGGACACTCCAAGGGTTTTAAGAGCTGTGTGCCAGGAACTGGGGACAAAGACCAAATATTTATTTTATTTATTTATTTATTTTTTTTTTGTGAGACAGAGCCTCACTCTGTTACCCAGGCTGGAGTGCAGTGGCGAGATCTCGGCTCACTGCAAGCTCCGCCTTCTGGGTTCACGCCATTCTCTTGCCTCAGCCTCCGAAGTAGCTGGGACTACAGGCGCCCGCCACCGCGCCCAGCTAATCTTTTTGTATTTTTTAGTGGAGATTGGGTTTCACTGTGTTAGCCAGGATGGTCTTGATCTCCTGACCTGGTGATCCGCCCGCCTTGGCCTCCCAGAGTGCTGGGATTACAGGCGTGAACCACCACGCCCGGCCAAATATTTATTTTTTTATTATATCACAGGTCACTCCCTGGTCTTTGACCATGGATACCTTATTGTGAAGGATCACAGAAGTCAAAAGACACTGTCACATTACTTAGAATCCCCTGCAGTCAAGAATAATTGGTCCAGTCTATCATATTGTATGAAAATATCTCGCAGGTTTGCAGGCTGCGGTTCCCTCTTGTCAGCTTCCGGAAACAGGTGGGGTCGCTGCAAATACAGCTTTGCCCTTTCAGGCCTCTGAGCTAAGAGACATTATCATCTCTTCCTCTGAGCCATTTTCAAAGTGTTAATATAACATTGGGTTTCCCTTATTACATAACCCATTTATTCATTTCTTTACCTTTAACTATTCTCCTCCGTTTGATTTATACCCAAACTTTTCCACCTCGGGAGGGACATTAGGTTCAGCCACCATGCTAGTCCGGATTGCAGGCAGCAGTATAGTCCAGCGAGAGCCGCCTCCTCAGTCCACTCCCATTCAGAGAGGGTAAGGTTACACAGGCACAAGACGATTGGGCTGCTTTCACCGTCACGCATGATAGCTGCATTCGCTGTTAGCCCCAGTTTTGGCAAATAGGGTGAAGGCGCAGCCTACCCCATGAGGCCTTTTGGAATTCTGTCCAAGGTTTAAAAATATAGTTACGGCTTCTAGGCCGGGCGCGGTGGCTCACGCCTGGAATCCCAGCACTTTGGGAGGCCGAGGCGGGCGGATCACGAGGTCAGGAGATTGAAACCATCCTGGCTAACACGGTGAAACCCCGTCTCTACTAAATACACAAAAAATTAGTCTGGGTGACACAGCGAGACTCCGTCTCAAAAATAATAATAATAATTATTATTATAGCTTCTAATTCAGGAACCATCCCTGCAATAGTCACAGCCTGATCCAGTGACCATTGCATCAGGTAGGGAAAAAAACAACCTCAGGTGAGGTGGAGAAAAAAGAAAAAATGATAGTTGTTAAACCAGTGTACTCCTCTCTCGGCAAGAACTGCATAGACATACCAGCATCATCCCCACTCCCTCTTCCCCGGATCCACAGAAAGAGAAATATTGGCTGAGCGTGGTGGCTCATGCCTGTAATCCCAACATTTTGGGAGGCTGAGGTGGGCAGATCACCTGAAGCCAGGAGTTTGAGACCAGCCTGGCCAACATGGCAATACCCCATCTCTACAAAGAATACAAAAATTAGTCAGGTATGGTGATGGACGCCTGTAGTCCCAGCTACCTGGGAAGCTGAGGCAGGAGAATCTCTTGAACCTGGGAGGTAGAGGTTGCAGTGAGCTGAGATCTCACAGCCTGGGTACACTGTACTTCAACCTGGGTGACAAAGCAAGACTCCATCTCAAAAAAAAAGAGAGAGATATAAATATCCATTGGGGTCATTCTTTTTTTTTTCTTTTCCAAGACAGGGTGTTGCTGTATTGCCCAGGCTGGAGTACAGTGGTGCAATCATGACTCACTGGAGCCCCAGCCTCCTCAGCTCAAGTGATCTTCCCACCTCAATCTCCCAAGTAGCTGGGACTACAGACGTGCACCATGATGCCTGTCTATTTTTTTTTTAATTTTGCAGAGATGGGGGGGTCTCTCAAACTCCTGGGCTCAAGCGATCCCCCCTCCTCAGGCTCCCAGAGTGTTGGGATTATAGGTGCGAGCCACTCTACCCAGCCAGGGACACTCTTTTAGTATTTCTCATGTTGAGGATGAGCACACACTCAAGAAAGTGTGTCAGCCAATGTTTCATGTTTTTATCTCCGCCTTGTATTACACAACCAACGTTTTAATTGCCAGTTCCACCTTTTTTTTTTTTTTTTTTTTGAGACGGAGTCTCACTCTGTCTCCCAGGCTGGAGTGAGTGCGGTGGCACGATCTCGGCTCACTGCAGCCCCCACCTCCGGGGTTCAAGCAATTCTGCCTCAGCCTCCCAAGTAGCTGGGACTACAGGCATACGGCACCATGCCCGGCTAATTTTTGTATTTTTAGTAGAGATGGAGTTTCACCATGTTGGCCAGGATGGTCTTGATCACCGAACCTTGTGATCTGCCCACCTCAGTCTCCCAAAGTGCTGGGATTACAGGCCTGAGCTACCATACCTGGCCTACTGTTCCACTTTTTTATCAAACTATTACTCCAAGGGGGATCTCTCCCTGCCCATTGCTGGACGTAAGGACTGAACTGTGTCCTTGGTCTGAAGAAATTACCATCAGCTGTCCAAATTTGGGCAACGTTTCCTGTTCTGGTTTTTCTATAGCACTCTGAGCACACGCATCTTCTACCAGGTAAGCAAAGCCCCGTCCAGAGTCAATGTCTATTCCTCTTAGGACCTATTTGTAGCCCCCAGGGCTACCACATCAGTCTCACTTGCCAGCTGTGTCCAGGGCCTCCCCACTAGGGAATCTGCTCCATGACCATCTGCAGTCTCTGTCTCTTTTGCTTGCAGACAGAGCAGTTTTTTTGTTTGTTTGTTTTTTCCGAGACAGAGTCTCACTCTGTCGCCAGGCTGGAGTGCAATGGCGTGATCTCGGCTCATTGCAATCTCTGCCTCCCAGGTTCAAGCAATTCTCCTGCCTCAGTCTCCAGAGTAGCTGGGACTACAAGCACACACCACCATGCCCAGCTAACTTTTTGTATTTTTAGTAGAGATTGGGTTTCAACACGTTGGCCAGGATGGTCTTGATCTCTTGACCTTGTGATCCGCCCGTCTTGGCCTCCCAAAATGCTGAGATTACAGGTGTGAACCACTGCACCCGGCTGACAGAGCAGTCTATCAACATTATGTGCCTGAGAAGGTGTAAGAGAAACATGTCTAGATTCAGCCCATCTCTGCACTGCTGAAGTCCTCCCCCAATCTAGTCATTTTATGGACCCAGACAGCCACCTCAAGTGAGTATGTGGGGATACCTGCTTGTCAATCACAATCACCTTCTGGACCTGGAAGTTCAAGGTACCCATTATTCTGATAGCCTCTACATGTCTTACTTTAGTGCACCCCTCAAACTCCCACAGTGGCCAGGCGTGGTGGCTTATGCCTATAATCCCAGCACTTAGTAAGCTAAGAGGGGCAGAGCACTTGAGGTCAGGAGTTTGAGACCAGCCTGGCCAACATGGTGAAACCCCGTCTCTACTAAAAATACAAAAATTAGCCGGGCATGGTGGCGGGCGCCTGTAGTCCCACCTACTTGGGAGGCTGGGGCACAAGAATTGCTTGAACCCAGGAGACAAAGGTTGAAGTGAGCTGAGATGGTGCCACTGCACTCCAGCCTGGGTGACAGAGTGAGACTGTCTCAAAAGAAAAAGAAAATCCCCATAGTGATTTCCATAGAACCATGCCCCATACAAGTATCACTTTAATAGGACGGGTTTCTATAGCTTCCTGCCTGACCATGTGGCCGGGCCACTGATCATCACCCATGAACTAGCAAAGAACTGAAACATACAGGTTTTACCACTCTTCAATTCTTCCATCACTGCTAGAAATTCAGCCCACTAAGCTGACTTGTTTTTACCTTCCTCCATAAGAGGGGCATCTTTCCAAACAGGCTGTGTGTTCACCTTGGAACTGTCATCAATACACGAAGCAGCTCTTTGTTGGTCAGTCAAGAGCAGTTTATAGAGCACTGTTCATGTGATGATAGGATCTGGCAGCTCCTAACGCAATTTCTGAATCAGTCCTGAGGGAACAGAGGCTCCCTGTTTGTGAGTTTCTGTTCCTTTGTGCCCCAGGCAGCATGATCCTGTATAAACCACTTCCATCTTATTATGGAGCTCCTGTGAGCACTGCTGTCCCCATTAGAATGTTTCTCTGACATCACTCAGGACATCATGGGTATTTTCAGTTTCAAGATTATTTTATGTTCTTTGATCATAGGGTGGCTTCAATTAATGTCTGACAGCAAGCTAGTAAATGCCCGCCAAGTGGAAATTCACTGGTCCAAAGCCCAGTAGATGTGGCTGGGATGCACTTACGGGCTTTCTCCACTAGCCCTACTTTACACTCCACACAGGGCTATCCCACCGAGGGGCTGTCTATCCCAGCACTACAGCTTCTACTCTGCACTGTGTGAGCTCAGGCAATCTTTCTGCTCCCCACACAGCATGTCCAATTAATATTGCTTGAAAAGCAAATTTAGCCGGGCGCGGTGGCTCAAGCCTGTAATCCCAGCACTTTGGGAGGCCGAGACGGGCGGATCACGAGGTCAAGAGATCGTGACCATCCTGGCTAACGCGGTGAAACCCCGTCTGTACTAAAAAAAAATACAAAAAACTAGCCGGGCGAGGTGGCGGGCGCCTGTAGTCCCAGCTACTCGAGAGGCTGAGGCAGGAGAATGGCGCAAACCCGGGAGGTGGAGCTTGCAGTGAGCTGAGATCCGGCCACTGCACTCCAGCCTGGGTGACAGAGAGAGACTCCGTCTCAAAAAAAAAAAAAAAAAAAAAAAAGCCTGTTTAATACCCCAATTTTCATGCAATCTTTCACCCTAATCCCACCAATCCTTTCATTTCTATATTCTCTCAGTATAATTGCCACTGAGGTAAGGCTTCACCAACAAGCCCTGGCACCACAGTGTGTGGCGCTCCCTTACCAAGGTGTCCCTGACTCTCCCCTCTGCCTTTCCTCATTCACTTATTCATTAACCCAGTATTTTTATCAGCACCTGTAAGACACATGCAAGGAAGCTGAAACAGCAAATTTGATAAGGCTTCTGAAACTCTCCCTCAGTTTTGCAATAGTGAGGTTATGTGGGGTATCCACATCAAAGGAGCCCCCTTAACCATAGCATTTATCACGACGTGGGTAACAGGCATATTCAGTGGGTGAATATCCCAGTCATAAGCCAGTCCCACATGACTTGCATTTGAAGCATATCAGCTGGGGTGCTCCACGTGGCATTTATAGGGGGAGTCGGGCAAGCCCCCTTTTCAGGATAAATAGATCTTACAGTGACTCTTATCCAGTCCACCAGGCTGATTTTCCCTTGGGAATAACCTCCTGTGTGTCTGAACCGTGTACTGCCATCTGTGATTGTTCTATAGTGAGCTGTGGGTCCTGTATCAACCCACGCATGCTCTTCCACTCTGAGCATTCAAAAACAAAGATACTGCCCCTAAATTAGTTATTCTCAGAATTTATGTTGGTAAAGGCTCCTCAGAAGCTGATGATACTGATTCACACAATGAGTCAGCTCCATTCTCTGTATGTACCTCCTGATCTCAGTAGTTAGCTTGGTTTTGCCCACCGTCCACACTGACTACCTTCTTGGTGACCACAGGTCTTACAGGGACTCTATTTGTCCCCTCATATTTTTCTCTTGGGAGGCAGCTCTGAAGCTAGTAGCTGAGCTCAGACCAGCCCAAATCCGACCCTGGTCCAGCCTCAAGGTCCACCCGGCACTCTTATTTCCTTTCATTTTAGCTGATACAGGCACCAATAACCAAGAGATTGTATATTTTGCTTTTTTCTTATTATTTTGCTTTTTCTTTTTTTTTTTGAGATGGAGCCTTGCTCGGTTGCCCAGGCTGGAGTGCAGTGGTGGCACGGTCTCGGCTCGCTGCAATCTCCACCTCCCAGGTTCAAGCAATTCTCCTGCCTTGGCCTCCAGAGTAGCTGGAATTACAGGTGCCTGCTACCATACCTGGCAAATTGTTTGTATTTTTAGGAGAGAGGGGGGTTTCACCATGTTGGCCAGGCTGGTCTCGAACTCCTGACCTCGTGACCCACCCACCTCAGCCTCCCAAAGTGCTGGGATTACAAGCATGAGCCACCACGCCCAGCCTCCCTTGGTAACTTTTACCATTAGTAACAGATTGCAGCACAGCTATGGCTCCCCCAGGAATCAAAGGTTCCTCATCCCACACCCTTTACCTTTTTTCTTCGCAAACCATATGCTTCTGTGAGCCAGGGCCTTTCTAGCAAATCTCACGTTTTTGACACCAAAAGAAGCAAGGGTTTTCCCCATCGCATTTCTGATGCCACGTGTGTGGTGTCTTTTCCAACACTATTTCTCCAAGTCTCATATACCGACTGGGTGTCCTGCAATTAATTTTATCCAATTCTGGGACTATCTTCCTGGAAATGGCAGGAGATCCCAAAAGTTAAGAGCTCAGTCCCACAGACTGTCCCCACTTCACCACGCCAGTCACGAGTCCTGGGTCTCCTGTACTTTTGACCAACTAACTGGCTATAAATTGAGGTTTCCCATGACCCCTCCTCAGCTTTGGTAATTTGTTAGAACGACTCATAGAACTCAGGAACACGCTTTACTATCACCAACTTTGTGTACAAAGCTCAGGACACAGCTCAGGAACAGCCAGATGGAAGAGATGCAGAGGCAAGGTATGGGGTGGTGCTGAGGCTTCACACCCTCTCCAGGTGCCCCACCCTCCCAGCAGCTCCAGGTGTTCACCTACCAATAAGCTGTCTGAACCCCACTGTTTAGGGGGTTTTATGGAGGCTACCTTATGTAGGTGTGAGTGATTAAATCATTGATCAGTAGTAAGCACAACCTCCAGCCCCTCTCCTTTCCACAAAGACCACATTTTTTTTTTAACCATAGGATTGTGAAAGGAAAATATATATATATATTTTTATATATTTTTATATATACATTAATATATATTTTTATATATTTTTATATATATTTATATATATATATTTATATATTTTTTTCCTTTCACAATCCTATGGTTTTGGAGACAGAAATTTGCTCTGTCTCCTAGGCTGGAGTGCAGTGGTGTGATCTTGGCTCACTGCAACCTCTGCCTCCTGGGTTCAAGCAATTCTCCTGCCTCAGTCTTCTGAGTAGCTGAGACTACAGGTGTGCACCACCATGCCTGGCTAATTTTTGTATTTTTAGTAACGATGGGGTTTCACCATGTTGGCCAGGCTGGTCTCGAACTCCTGACCTCAAGTGACCCACCCGCCTCAGCGTCCTAAGGTGTTGGGATTACAGGCGCGAGCCACCGCACCCAGCTGGGAAAATATCTTGGGCCCCCAAAATCACTAAGCTAAAGGGAAAATTCAAGCTTTTGTGTTTTTTTTTTTTTTTTTTTTTTTGGCCTCACCTTAAATTTTTAGATGACCTTAGAGAGAGGGGCATCTTTGTAATGCTGCCTTCCTCTCTCAGGACTGAACGTGTCTCTTAATCTACTCAAGTTCCCTGTCTGTTCCTCTGTTCATTTGAAATTTTTCTCTGGGTACTCCTGTACATTTCCAGGTGTGTATTCTGAGATATTTCTTCTCCTTCTTGTTATGCTAAATGTGACTCTTTCTTCCATCAGTATTTGAGGACTGCTGCTTCAGGTGTGAAGCATTTTGGCAATCTATTACTAGAGAGCCCATCTCAGTGAAGAGTCTGCTGGATACTCACCCCAGAATCCTGTGTGTGTGCTCACCCTCCTGTGACCCCCTCTTCTTGCTGCCTAGTCCCTGTGTGGTGGAAGGGTGGTGATGCCCAGGACAAAGGGGCTGCTCCAGGCTCATCTGGACCCAGCCCCTCCAAACCCTTTCATCACCTTTCAGACTGAAAAGGCAAATCCAAATTTGGGGGCTACAAAGTCTCATTTCTCAGGGGAATATCTTATAAGCCTTTTTATCCTGCCTTGAGGAACTTTTCCAAATATAGCCAAATATAACCAATCTCTGACAAGGTTTAGATGTGATGTGTAATTAACAGGTACCACTGAAATAAACTGCAAAACTTGGTTGTGAAATCCTTGAAACCACCTGAATATCTGTATTATTATCATAAGCTATTTGACTCTAAATGTATGTGTAATAAAGATTGAATCTGGGCCAGGGGTGATGGCGCAGACCTGTAATCCCAGCACTTTGGGAGGCCGAGGTAGGTGGATCACCTGAGGTCAGGAGTTCAAGACCAGCACAGTCAACATGGTGAAACCCTGTCTCTCCTAAAAATACATTATCCAGGTGTGGTGGCGGGTACCTGTAATCCCAGCTACTAGGGAGGCTGAGGCAGGAGAATCGCTTGAAGGCATAGGTTGCAGTGAGCCGAGATCACGCCACTGCACTCTAGCCAGGGCAACAAGAGACTCCATCTCAAAAAAAAAAAAAAAAAGATTGAATCTGTAAATGCATAGGTACAGTAACTTTACTGTGAATTGGAATGCTTTTTTACATGGCCATCTGATCTCATCGGGGCATTTGCTTCTACATGTATCTCTAGCAACCTTTCTTTCTCTTTTTGTGACCAGTGCTGTTCCCGAGAACCAGGCAGGTCTCCAGACCCTGACTCCTGTCTGTGTTGACACATTCCCCTTCCTGATGCATTATAGCAGTCTATGTTTTCCAAAGATAGCTACGGAAATATCTCCCATCGCATGTGTACTCCTACAATGTGACCTGGCCACTTCCTCCCCAAGAGGTGAGGTCTAGGTCTCCTCCCCTTGAATTATCCCTTTTTGCCCAGAGTATTCTGAGTATTATCAAAGAAAGTCCCCAAAACTAGCAAAGGGCTGGGCACGGTGGCTCACGCCTGTAATCCCAACACTTTGGGGGGCCGAGGCGGGTGGATCACTTGAGGTCAGGAGTTCGAGACCAACCTGACCAACATAGTGAAACCCTGTCTCTACTAGAAATACAAAAAATTAGCCGGGTGTGGTGGTGCACACCTGTAATACCAGCTACTTGGGAGGCTGAGACAGGAGAATCACTTGAACCTGGGAGGCAGAGGTTGCAGTGACCTGAGATTGCACCATTGCATTCCAGCCTGGGCAACAAGAGCGAAACTCAGTCTAAACAACAACAACAAACAAAACAAAACAAAAAGACAGCAAAGACTCCCAGCAAACTGGGATAGCTGGGCACCCAGCTATGGATCGGGGTGGGTTCAGGATGGCTCCAACCAAAAGAGCGTGCTGAGACAGACACTGTGAGTTCCAAAGCTGGGTCATAAAAGCCTGGATGAGGCTTCCTCCAGGTTCTCCTGTGTATTAGTCACATTTTTTGTCTTCTGTATCTTATAATAATTTTTTTAGAGATGAGGTCTTGCTATGTTGTCCAGGCAGGTCTGGAACTCCCGGCCTCAAGCAATCCTCCCACCTAGGATTGCAGGCAGGTGCCACCACACCCAGCTCTTTTATAATGTTTTGACATCTTAAAAACCTGGCTGGCCAGGGAGAGACTGCCCCTCCAGGGGTTAAGCCATTCTTAGAGCTAGCCAGGGGCATTGTGCTGAGACTCTGTCTTTCCTATGCAAACCAACCAATTCCAAGTCTATACCTCAGCCACCCCCTTTATCTTCCTCTCACACACCACGCCAATATTTCCTCTGTCCTGGATCATCCCAGAGCTGGGGACCAGGCAACTAGAGACCACCCCTAACGCCCAAAGCCTACTGGAATCATTCGAAGTAGCCCATCCTAAACTGTTTCCCCTGCTCTGCCCTGCATTCTTACAGAGGCCCCAGTAAAAGCTCTGACCTCACCTTCCCCCTCACTCCTGCTCCCGCCTCCTGACCAAAACATGGCACTCAGTTTGGGGTGGTCTGCCATGAGCAACAGAAAGCAGAACAACGTGCAGCTTGGAGGATCTGGAGAAGCCAATTCTCCTTACATCATCCCAGGATTTTCAGATGGTACTTTTTTAGGAACTAAAGGTTCTTCCAGTACTCAGGACCACACAGGATGAAAAGTTAAGGGAAAACGCCTGTCCCCACCACCTTTCAACCAGAATAGCCGTGGTTTTCATCTGTTTTGGTTACTTCTGAGAAGAATAATTTCCCATGAAGAAAGAGACACTCTGGGTTCTGAGCATTCTTAGACTTGAACAATGCTGGAACACTCCTCGATTTAAAAAAACTAGATAAGGAAACTGAGGCCCATGAGGGGAGGCCCCAACCTGGAGGCAAGCTCCAAATAACATAGAAGCAGTTCCGGTCCACTTGCAATTTTGATTATTTCATGCCCGGGTGACCCATTTTATCCCACAAATCAAGAGAAGAAACAAGCTTTGTTCCTGCCTTCTAAATTTAGCCCGTTAGGCTGGCAACTAAACTGTGTTAGGCAGTCTCCAAGCAATACACCTGTGTTTCTCATTACGTCTTTCATTTCCATGGTTTCGATCCTTTCCCACGTTGGGAACCAATTTCCTTATCACATTTGAATAACTTCAGTGGTGAGCCAAAAAACAACCAGGATATTCACACTTAAATTCATAGCATTCAAAATCTAACAGTGATTCTCATTGTGTGTTTTATTTTTCAAACAAGAGGGGGCCTAATTACAACAGACTCACACAGATTGCTTAATATCTAGTACTAGGCTTTTGCTGATAAGACATCACATGCAAAGCACATTGAAATACAGCTGATGTGTCCATCAGCATGGGCCATCCTCAGAAATACTCACAACTTTCAAATTGCTCAGGTCCCTCAAATTGCTCAGATCCCTCAAAGCATACTCATTCAGAAATTTGCAGAACTTTTGGTTTTTTTTTTTTGAGACAGAATCTCACTGTGTTGCCCAGGTTGGAGTGCAGTGGCGCTATCTTGGCTCACTGCAACTTCCGTCTCCCGGATTCAAGTGATTCTCCTGCCTCAGCCTCCCAAGTAGCTGGGATTACAGGCATGCACCACGGTGCCCAGCTAATTTTTTTTTTTTTTTTTGTATTTTTAGTAGCGACAGGGTTTTGAGATGGAGTTTCGTGATCCATCCACCTCAGCCTCCCATTCTTACTTCCATTAAGGCAGGGATCAATTGTCCTGCATTCAGATTGTCAATAAGTATCACTTAATTGATCAATCCTATGAGGCCTCTACACTTGAAAATTTAAAAACTTGATGAATGCATCTGTATAATCACCATCCCTTATTGCTCCAGTGGTTTCTAAGTTTTTCACTGTGCTGAGTCCAATTTCATCATCATCCGGTTGAAGCAGTGAAGTTGGCCTGTGATCCAGCTGTGGAGGCAGTTTTAATACTGCAGCCAGAGGACTTGAATCTTTGCTTTTTACAGCATCACAGTCCCTCATGACAATGGGAAGTGTGATGCTGACATTTACCACTCATTTGGGGATTTTACCTTACACTGCCCTTCCTTCCTGTTATTTACCTGTTTTTTATCTTTCATATGTTTTCACCCCGTCAGTCCTTTGTCTCCTTTTCTTCATTAAATGGTGGATTTCTTGAAGCGATGCTATGAATCTAGCACAAAGCCCCGCACTAAGTAGGTCTTCAGCAAAGGGTGGTGAATAGAGAAGTGCTTCACAGTATCCAGATTTAAAAGGCAGAGCTAAACCAAATTTTTTTTTCCTAAAAGCAGCAGGCATCCACAGCCAGTAACATTTATTTCTGTTGAAGCCTTAGGTTTTAAAAGGCAAAACTAAACCAAATTTCCCCCTCAGCACATCAGGCGTCGGTTCCATTGAAGTTTATTTCTGTGCGCAGGGCCTCCTGCTTGTGCCTGGCACCCCACGTATCCTGAGCCACGCATGGGTTGGAGAGATGTAGGTCACTGCTCACAGCAGAAGAAGAAAAATGAGTTAGTGGGCTGGCTTAATCAAGAAACACAATCCTTTTGAGAAGCAGAGGTGGGAGGGTCACTTGAGGCCAGGAGTTTGAAACCAGCCTGAGCAATATGATGAGATCCTACTTCTACAAAAAATTTTTTTAATTAGCTGGGCGTGGCAGCATATGCCTGTACTCCCAGCTACTTGGGAAGCCGAGGCAGGAGGATGGCTTGAGATCGGGAGTTTGAGGTTTCAGTGAGCTGTGATTGTGCCATTGCACTCCAGCCTGGGCTACAGAGCAAGACACTGTCTCAAAAAATAATAATAATAATAATAAAAAGAAGAACTACAACCTTAAGAAGCCACTAATGAAGAGTACTCTCAGCACCATTATCTGGAAAAACAATAAATAATATTTTATGCTACAGTTGTTCAGGAAAAGGAGCCTCACCCCATGGGAACATTGTCCTCGACTGCTGAAGGCCTCACATTCCGAGAGCTTGTCCCTGTCTGGTTGCACCTGGTAGCAGCCTATCCCATTGAACCACTGTCAGACCCTCTGGAGGGTCAAATATGGGTGATCTATTAAACAAGGGGGATTTATGTTTAGCCCCTCACAGAAGGTCACTTACAACTTGACACATCTGGTGCACTGATAAAGAGGGGATTGATTTGCAAGGCAGGGGTGGCCCACACAGGACTTTGCAGACTTTTCAGGTGACGGATGAAAGAATATGTGCGGCCCCCGCCCCCCTCCCCGGCCACTAATAAGCCACTTCGGTGTAAGCATTACTTTGAGCTGAAGGTAATTGAAAAAAGGCAGAAACAGAAAGAGCTCTCTACCCTCCCCCTTTCTCCTAAAAGCAAGGCATACATTTGTAAAACAGTCCCCAGGCCTCTCTCCACCAAGAAGGACCAAAGGTAATTACCGGTGGCAACTGGAGACAGCACCAGCAGAACCCACATAATGAGCATTCCTCCCTAGCCCTTATCTACCATTAGCTTCCCCATATATTTGCATTCCTACAATTTGACACTCCCAGGAGCCTGAGTCCTTTTCCTTTGTCTTGCCACTTCGCTACAAATTTATTATTCTTTGTTGAGATGCTATATACAGCTGAGTTCTAGCCACCTTTTGAGTCACACACCTCTGAGTGTTGCATGTAAGCAAAATGCATGTATTATAAACTTCCTTGTTTTTCACTCACCAATCTGTCTTTTCTTAGTCTAATTTGGCTGCACCTAAGATGGGTAGAGAGAAAAACCTATTTTTCTCCTCCCCTCCACAGAGAGGTCTGACAAGAGGGAAGAAGCACTGTTTCTGACTCAGACACCAGCCTGGGCCCAACCCCTTGGACTCCTCCTTGTGAGTGGAGAGAAAGTGTCACTCTAGCATTAAACCTTTGTTTAACCCAAACAGACCAGAAAATAAAATCTTACACTCAAAATCTCAGTCAAATAGTTTAACACTCAGAAGTTACTCTTAAAATATATTTATCTGTATTTAAGACTTCGCTCAGACCGGGTGCAGTAGCTCACACCTGTAGTCCTAGCACTTTGGGAGGCCAAGGCTGGCAGATGGCTTGAGTCCAGGAGTTCGAGACCAGCCTGGGCAACATGGCGAAACCTCGTCTCTACAAAAAATACAAACATTAACTGGGTGTGATGACATGAACCTGTAGTCTAAGCTACTCGGGAGGCTGAGGCAAAAGGATCACCTGCGCCCAGAGAGGTCAGTGCTGCACGGAGCCGAGATTGTGCCACCGCACTCCACCCTGGGCGACAGACAGAGTGAGGCCCTGTCTCAAATCACCCCCCCACCCTCCCTAAAAAACACACAGGCTGGGTGCAGTGGCTCACACCTGAAATCCCAGCACTTTAGGAGGCCAAGGTGGGTGGATCACGAGGTCAGGAGTTTGAGACCAGCCTGGCCAATATGGGGAAACCCTGTCTCTATTAAAAATACAAAAATTAGCTGGACATGGTGGCACACACCTGTAGTCCCAGCTACTTGGGAGACTGAGGCAGGAGAATCGCTTGAACCCGGGAGAGGGAGGTTGCAGTGAGCTGAGATCTCACCATTGTACTCCAGCCTGGGCAATAGAGTGAGACTCTGTCTCAAAAAAAAAAAAAAAAAAAAACCACTTTCCTGAATTCACACCGCATTTAATCTGACTACATTTTAGGGTATCATGTAAATTCAGTGGGCTAAATGGTGGTCCCCCAAAAGATATACCCACATCCTATCCCTAAGAACCTGTGGATGTGACCTTATTGGGAAAAGGGTCTTTGCAGACATGATTACGGATCTTGAGACAAAATAATCCTGGATTATCTGCATGGCTCTTAAATCCGATGAAGAACGTCCTTTTAAGAGATAGAAGCGCTCAGGCGTGAGCGTAATCCCAGCACTTTGGGAGGCCAAGGCGGGTGGATCACCTGAGGTCCGGAGTTCGAGACCTGCCTAGCCAACACGGTGAAACCCCTGTCTCTACTAAAAGTATAAAAATTAACTGGATATGGTGGTGGGTACCTGTAGTCTCAGCTACTCGGGAGGCTGAGGCAGGAGAATCACTTGAACCCGGGAGACGGAGGTTACAGTGAGCCAAGATCATGCCACTGCAGTCAAGCCTGGGCGACAGAGTGAGACTCCATCTCAAAAAATATAAATAAATAGAGAGAGAGAGGCAGTCAGGTGTGGTGGCTCACGTCTATAATCCCAGCACTTTGGGAGGCCGACGTGAGGGAATTGCTTAAGCCCAGGAGTTTGAGACCAGCCTGGGCAACACAGTGAGACCCCACCTCTATTCAATATAAAATTGTTTTAAAGAGAGAGAAACAGACAAAAGAGAAGACACAGATACAGAGGAGAAGGCCATGGAAAGATGGAGGCGGAGATGATAGTGATGCTGCCACAGGGGACCTCTGGGCCACCAGAAGCTGGAAGAGAAGAGGAAGGCTCTCCCCTAGGGCTGTCAGAGGGAGTGCAGCTCGCTGACACCTTGATTTCAGACTTCCAGCCTCCAGAACTGTGAGACAATAAACTTCTATTTTGTTTTTTTTGTGTATGATTGTTGTTGTTGTTTGGGTTTCTTTGAGATGGAATCTCGCTCTGTCATCCCAGGTGGAGTGCAGTGGCGCAATCTCGGCTCACTGCAACCTCCCCGTCCTGGGTTCAAGCGATTCTCCTGCCTCAGCCTCCTGAGTAGCTGGGATTACAGGCTCATGCCACCACACCTGGCTAATTTTTGTATTTTTAGTAGAGACAGGGTTTCACCATGTTGGCCAGGCTGGTCTTGAACTCCTGACCTCAAATGATCCACCCGCCTCGGCCTCCCAAAGTGCTGGGATTACAGGCGTGAGCTTGCTTCTTTCTTCTCTTCTGGTGAGTATTTGCTATTGAAGACAGTTAACTTTAAGTCACCATTCTTGGTCCAGCCAGGGAAGATCAAGCCTAGAACTCCAGCAGTTTCTCTCTTTTTGGGAGGAAGGACTTCTACTCCAGTGGAACATTACCTAGTGGGACGCGGGGGTGGCAGGAGGTGTTAACAAGGGTTTTCAGAGTTTTATCTAGGATTCTTCCTTTCCCCAAGTGCGTATATATACACATATATATTTTTAGGCAGGGTCTCGCTCTGTCACCGAGGCTGGAGTGCAGTGGTGCAATCCCAGCTCACTGCAGCCTCCACCTCCATGGCTCAAGCAATCCTCCCACCTCAGTCTCCTGAGTAGCTGGGATTACAGGTGCATGTCACATGCCAGGCTAAATTTTGTATTTTTTGTAGAGACGGGGTCTCACTATGTTGCCCAGGCTTGCCTTGAACTCCTGGATTCAAGGAATCCTCCCACCTCGGCCTCCCAAAGTGCTGGAATTACAAGCGTGAGCTACTGTACCCAGACCCAGGTGCTCTTAAAAGGATAAAAGCCGTGTCCGTCTGTCTCTGGGTGGGACTTTTCTAATTAATGTTACTAACAAATGAGCAAATGATGTGCTCTAAAATGCGAAAGGTTTGAAGCTCCACCTATAATTGTGCCACTGCACCCCAGCCTGGGTGACAGTGAGACCTTGTCTCTAAAAAAAAATAAATTAGCCGAGGCCAGGCACAGTGGCTCACGCCTGTAATCCTGGCACTTTGGGAGGCTGAGGCAGGCGGATCACGAGCTTAGGAGATCAAAACCATCCTGGCTAACACAGTGAAACCCCGTCTCTACTAAAAAATACAAAAAATTAGCCGAGCGTAGTGGCGGGCACCTGTAGTCCCAGGCACCTGTAGTCCCAGCTGCTCAGGAGGCTGAGGCAGGAGAACAGCGTGAACCTGGGAGGCGGAGCTTGCAGTGAGCTGAGATCACACCACTGCACTCCAGCCTGGGCGACAGAGCAAGACTCCATCTCAAAAATAAATTAAAAATAAATAAATAAATAAATTAGCCAAGGCAGGCAGATCATGAAGTCAGGAGTTCGAGACCAGCCTGGCCAACATGGTGAAACCTGTCTCTACCAAAAATACAAAAATTAGCCAGGCATGGTGGTGGGCGCCTGTAATCCCAGCTGCTCAGGAGGCTGAGGCAGGAGAATCACTTGAACCCAGGAAGCAGAGGTTGCAGTGAGCCAAGATCATGCCATTGCACTCCAGCCTGGGGGACAGAGTGAGACTCCATCTCAAAAATAAATAAATAAATAAATAAAATAATAAAATAAAATAAAATAGGCCAGGCACTGTGGCTCACACCCGTAATTGCAGCATCTTGGGAGGCTGAGGCAGGTGGATCACTTGGGACCAGGAATTCAAGACCAGCCTGGGCAACATAGTGGAACCCTGTCTCTACAATAAATAAATAAATAAAATAATATACAAAGGAAGAAATAGTTGGTGCAAGGGGAGAAGATCAGGATCCTGGATCCAACACTTACTGTGTAACCTTGAATAAGGTTAGTTAAGAAGCCTGAGCCTCAGTTGCCTCATGTGAAGAATGGACAGTAGTAACCTCATGTACTGACTTTATCTGTGCGTGTGTCTACTTCCCTGTTAACCTGGGGCCCTTGAGGGTGGGCTGTGCCTGCTTCTGCTGTCCCCCAGCCTGGCCCACAGAAGGGAGCTGACCGTAGGGAGCTGACCGTGTGGCCCCGCAGGGCGGCTTTGAGGAAAGACTCCTCATGCTTATGAACCCCTTGGCCTCACACCACCTTGGTTCTCTCGAAAGACTTGTCCTAAAGGCCCTGTTTTACCTTCTACCACTCTCTTTTCCCCTCAACATGCCTTTGTGACTCATTTTTGCAGGATGGAGATAATAGAGAAAGGAGAAGGATGAAGAAAGGGAGAAAGGTTGAGATGATCGTGTTAATACTCCAGGTACAAATTTTTATGCAGAAGAAAGTTGTTTCTTCATTAGAAGGTAGAACTTCTACAAATATGGAAATTCAACATAATTTTTTCGCTTCAAATTATACTGAAAGATTTTTTTTTTTTTTTTTTTTGAGACGGAGTCTCGCTCTGTCTCCCGGGCTGGAGTTGCAGTGGCCGGATCTCAGCTCACTGCAAGCTCCGCCTCCCGGGTTCACGCCATTCTCCTGCCTCAGCCTCCCGAGTAGCTGGGACTACAGGCGCCGCCACCTCGCCCGGCTAGTTTTTTGTATTTTTTTTTTAGTAGAGATGGGGTTTCACCATGTTCACCAGGATGCTCTCGATCTCCTGACCTCGTGATCCACCCGTCTCGGCCTCCCAAAGTGCTGGGATTACAGGCTTGAGCCACCGCGCCCGGCCACTGAAAGATTTTTTACTTTTCTTTTTTTTTTTTTTTTGAGACAGAGTCTCGCTCTGTCGCCCAGGCTGGAGTGCAGTGGTGCCATCTCAGCTCACTGCAAGCTCTGCCTCCCGGGTTCACGTCGTTCTCCTGCCTCAGCCTCCCAAGTAGCTGGGACTACAGGTGCCGCCACCACACCCAGCTAACTTTTTGTATTTTTAGTAGAGACGGCATTTCACCGTGTTAGCTTGGATGGTCTCGATCTCCTGACCTCGTGATCTGCCCACCTCGGCCTCCCAAAGTGCTGGGATTACAGGCGTGAGCCACTGTGCCCGACCAGTTTTTTACTTTTCTTTACAATGGCTGCTGCTTTAAGAGAAGGGGTCTGGACACGAACCATGCAGGGTCAAATGTGTTCCCTAATTAAGAGGCCGCTGCACAACAGAAACCCCCCACTTCAACGTCACTCACATTGTAATGAATACCCTCTCCACTTTAGGAAAAACAAGTAGCAGGTGTTAGCACAGGCCGAAATAAGCTAACAGACCTTGCTTGTCATGGCGAGCACCCAACGCTCTTTGAATTAGGTGGGTTTGGGTTTGTACCCAGGTCTCTGAGATGAGCTGCTTGGCTGAGCCTCAGCCTCCAGCGAAGCCCACCCAGCTGTGTCCTGGCAACCTCCTGCTGTCCCAGGGCTTCCCACAGAGAATTCAATGTCTACAGCATCTCCGGTGTGTCATTATTTAAGCTTATTTGTACAGGGAGAAATATGTCAGGCCTTAAGTCATCTGTAGCTGTCACATCTTTTCTGTAAGGCTAAAATGTTTCCAGATGCTGACAATTTTTTAGATAATTCCCTCAGATTGATACAGCAAGGGGATGATCTTTCTTTGTAGAAAAACTAAATCATTCACTGAAGGCTTTGCTATTTCCCACCTTTTACCTTTTTGGTAAGAAAGCTGAATTATTTGTGTAGTGAAGGCAGTGAAGTAGGAATGTGGATGTCTTCTGTCTAGCACCCACCCGAAGGGACAGATCCTTTCCCCAGGCCTTCTCGCCTAATGGATGGCGGTCTTCCCTGTGCTCTGCTGGTTCACCATGCTCCTGCGTTTGCCTCTCATCATTTTTCATAGAAAATAAAAGAATTGGCCGGGTTGGGTGGCTCACGCCTGTAATCCCAGCCCTTTGGGAGGCCAACGTGGGCAGATCACTTGAGGTCAGGAGTTCGAGACCAGACTGGCCAACATGGCGAAACCGCATCTCTACTAAAAATACAAAAATTTGCTGGGCATGGTGGCACATGCCTATAATCCTGACTACTCAGGAGGCTGAGGTAGGAGTGAATCGCTTGAACCTGGGAGGAGGAGGTTGTAGTGAGCCGAGATCACGCCACTGCACTCCAGCCTGGGCGATAGAGCAAGACTGATTCTTGAAAAAAAGGAAAGGATTTATTTCTGTACATGTCTCTGAGCTTTTTTTTTTTTTTTTTTTTTGGCAGGGTATGTAGTATACATTTCTGGTTGTAATAAGCAATGTTATTTCTTATATGCCCATCTCTGTCTTAAAGTCCCCTGACAGCTCCAGCTTGGGAGAATAGATATCTAATTGCATACTTTTTATTTCAAATAACATTTGCACCTGTTCCAGGAAGAATTCGCTATACTCCTACTAGGGAAAAAGTAAAGAACAGGGAAACTGACAGTGACTCTTGGAGCACAATCCTACAGGAAAATGCTTACCAAAACAAAACCTTTGCAATAATCATTTTTCTTTATGGGGGAACAAAAAACATTAGATAAGGACAACACTGTCTAAATATTTATTTGATGATTTGAAAGGCATTTCCATTGTTTCAGGACTTGGTGAGGCATAGACACATTCCTTATCCTAGACTAAGCCACCTCCAAGTAACCAAGGCCAGCATCTGGACTCAGCCACTGGTCGCTGAGTTCACCAGGGAAAGAGTCCATGCTGGGGCCCGGGGTGTAGGCTATGTTTCCAGAGAAAGTTGCAGCAACATCCCCACCCCAGCTGCCCTTCTGCAGAGTGACTTGCCCCTCCCCCACCAAGAGGTGGCATGGACTTCCCTCCCTTTGCATTGGGCTGGCCCAAGACAGGCTTTGACCAAGAGCACGCAGCAGGAGTCCCTCGGTGTGGCTACCAAGACGGGGCCGGCAGGGCCTGCAGCTCCTCATCCTCCCTCTGCCTCCTTCACCGTTGTCCACTCCTCCCTAGTACAAAAATGGCCCTGAGCACCACACAGAGCCCAGGCTCCCCGGGAAAGAGACCGCTTGGAATAAGAGAGATGTCTGTCCAGCCTTCAGCTCCTTTAGCCATCCTGCCTGGGCCAGCCCCAAGGGTCCCCACCCCCAGCCGATCTGCCAACTGACATCACCTGGAACAAAACTAACCTGGCTGAGCCCTGCCCAACCCTGGACCTACAGAAGTTTGCACATATGAAATGATGGTTGTCATCTGAAACTACTAAGTCCCTGGGCCATTTGTCATTCAGTGAAAGGCCCAAATGACAGGATATAGTCAGGGGTCCCAGCAACTTGGCAGTGAATGGTGTCAGGGAAACCAACACAGCAGAAAATGAAGCCTGGGTGGCTGGCCACCATGCCACACCCACACATCATGAGCTACCATGGCCCTGATTCCAGAGGGCTCCAGGGCAGGGTCATGGGTGCCAGGAGAGAGGGTGTATGCAGCATGCTTGACATAAGTGACTCCATCTTAGAAAAAGACTCCATCTTACATTTCAGAAGGCATCATACCAACAGGGACCAGAGAGGTTTACCTAATTAATAAAGATGGCATCCAACCAGATCAGGACATAGACAGGCACACTCTTTTACCATCAGTCCTCACCAGAGGACTCTGTGGTCATAAAACATGCAGAACGTCATCAGTTCAAAATGGCCGTCTTAACAGACAATGTCTTGCTGTCACTGGTGATCAGCACCCAGCATCTGCCACTGAAGGCGCGGCCTGCATCAAAGATTCTTCTTTGCAAGATGTTGACAAGTGCCCAGACCAGCTGAGGACACTGTCCATGTTGCTCTTCTTGGACTGGTTTGTGAACCTCTCTTCCTATCCCTTCTTTTTTTTTTTTTTTGAAACGGAGTCTCTCTGTCCCCCAGGCTGAAGTGCAGTGGTGAGATATTGGCTCACTGCAACCTCTGCCTCCCAGATTCAAGTGATTCTCATGCCTTAGCCTCCCAAGTAGCTGGGATTACAGACTTGGGCCACCACATCTGGCTAATTTTTGTATTTTTAGTAGAGACAGGTTTTCACCATGTTGGCCAGGCTGGTCTCGAACTCCGGGCCTCAAGTGATTTACCTGCCTCAGCTGCACATAGTGTTGGGATTACAGGCGTGGGCCACCGTGCCCGGCCTCCCCTTTAGTCGTGATGTTAAATGTTATTTTGCTTGATGTGGAATGTTTAATCTTAATATTTATATATTGATTAAGTGTACTCTAAAGTATGGTTTGCAGTATTGACTGACCTGTGGAGGGGTTCGAGCCTGTGTGCCCAAGGTTCTGACTACTGAGTAAATGGGGTGTACTAAGGAGAATTGCCTCTGAGGGAACTTCATGTAGTTCATGGCTTTTATGACTGAAATAGCATCAATAAAAGTCCAGCCTTGTAGAAAGACACCAGTGTGCATGGTCCTGGTTATGTCTGACCTTGTGCTACTCATGACAGATGTGGACAGGATCACATGCTGTAGGGCCTCAGCTACACAGGCTGGTTTCTAAACCAGGCAGCGATTTAGCACACTGAATCTCTGAGGTCAGAGCTGCCGCAGACACAGATTCAATGTTGTTTTGTTTTGTTTTTGAGACGGAGTTTCGCTCTTGTTGCCCAGGCTGGAGTGCAGTGGTGTGATCTTGGCTCACCACAATCTCCGCCTCCTAGGTTCAAGCAATTCTTCTGCCTCAGCCTCCCGAGTAGCTGGGATTACAGCTGCACACCACCATGCCTGGCTAATTTTGTTTTTGTTTTTGAGACGGAGTCTCACTCTGTCACCCAGGCTGGAGTTACAGTGGTGCGATCTCGGCTCACTGCAAGCTCCGCCTCCCGGGTTCACGCCATTCTTCTGCCCCAGCCTCCTGAGTAGTTGGGACTACAGGCACCGGCCACAATGCCCGCCTAATTTTTTTTATTTTTTTTATTTTTTTTAGTTTTAGTAGAGACGGGGTTTCACCATGTTAACCAGGATCGTCTCGATATCCTGACCTCGTGATCCGCCTGCCTTGGTTCCCCAAAGTGCTGGGATTAGAGGCATGAGTCAAATTTTGTATTTTTAGTAGAGACGGGGTTTCTCCATGTTGGTCAGGCTGGTCTCAAACTCCCAACCTCAGGTGATCCGCCTGCCTCGGCCTCCCAAAGTGCCAGGATTACAGGCATGAGCCACCGTGCCAGGCCCACAGATTCAATTTTACAGAGTTGGAGGACAGGCGTTTACAGACTCTGCCTAGGTCCAGAATGTGTCTTAGCAACTACATCACGGATGTACGTGTTTGCAGATGGATCAAATGCCCCAAACAATTCAATATGTTAAATGTTTACATCAGAACACTTGTGTCAGAATCTTTGTTTCTGCACTTAGCTCTATAGTTTCTTTGGACCTTTGTGTCTGGTTTGCCATAGGCTAGGAGCTTCCCATAGGTTCCAGCAACAGCACACAAGTGAAGGAATGGGACAGGTGAAAAAAAAAAAAACCACAAATAGAATGAGGACAATGCTGATGATGACATCTGCAGAGGGAAGACGACAGACTACTTCTGCAACACTGAACCCAGAGTGAAGAGCGTTGCTGGAGGAAATAGCAGAGGAAACCACAACTCAGAGGAAGCCACAGCTAGACAAGCAGCTACTGGTGGGATGGGATGAGGGAGGGTGGAGCCATGGAAGAAACTGCTGTGCTCTGTAGAGTCTGGGATGGGGCCAGGGCTCCACAGTTAGAGGTAGGAGAGTCCAGTGGGGCTGAAAATCAAGCAGGGTTGAAGACCTGTGTGTAAAACAGTCAACACCCGCATCCCCACCCCACCCCATGCACAGAACTGTGAGGACATCCAGCCAGATAATGACTCCAGGCGAAGAGTCATGTGCCCAGTCTGGAAGGACTTGAGCAGCTGGTGTGCACACCCACAGTAAAGGCCTCCCCACACTGGAGTGGCTGAGGGGCAGAGCCCCCACTTAGCATGACCAGTTCTCTGCCCACTCTCGCCGAAGGGTGATCTAAAGGCAGCAGTCCCTGTTCATGTCCCAGAGTTTCTGTCAGCCTTTATAGTCCCTCATTCTCAAATACAAAAGCTTAACAGAGGCTCACTGCAGATTAGAGAAAACTTGTGGTATGAAAGAAAGCAATGAGGATTCCAAAAGAGAGAGAAAGACAAAGACAGAAATTTAACCTCAAAGAACACAGAGAGAATTCAGAGAACATAAGAACATAAAACAGGCCTGGCGCGGTGGCTCAGTCCTGTAATCCCAGTAATTTGGGAGGATAAGGCAGGCGGATCATGAGGTCAGGAGTTCAAGACCAGCCTGGCCAACATGGTGAAACCCTGTCTCCACTAAAAATACAAAAATTATTTCTGCACTACACACAGAGGGGTCCACGTGGCGTTGTTCTGGATTCCCATCGTAACTTAAAGGAAAACTTTCACAATGTCTGGAGCACTTGATGTCCTGCAAATGAAGGAGAAGGATGTTCTTAAGTTCCTTACAGCAGGAACCCACTTAGGTGGCACCAATCTTGACCTCCGGATGGAACAGTACATCTAGAAAAGGAAAAGTTATGGCATCTACATCATAAATCTGAAGGGGACCTGGGAGAAGCTTCTGCTGGCCGCTCGTGCTATTGCTGCCATTGAATACCCTGCTGGTGTCAGTGTCATATTCTCCAGGAATACCGGCCAGAGGGCTGTGCTGAAGTTTGCTGCTGCCAGTGGAGCTACTCCAATTGCTGGCCGCTTCACTCCTGGAACCTTCACTAACCAGATCCAGGCAGCCTTCCGGGAGCCATGGCTTCTTGTGGTTACTGACCCCAGGGCTGACTACCAGCCTCTCACGGAGGCATCTTATGTTAACCAACCTACCATTGCTCTGTGTAACACAGATTCTCCTCTGCGCTGTGTGGACATTGCCATCCCATGCAATAACAAGGGAGCTCCTCAGTGGGTCAGATGTGGTGGATGCTGGCTCAGGAAGTTCTGTGCATGCGTGGCACCATTTCCCGTGAACGCTTGTGGGAGGTCATGCCTGATTTCTACGTCTACAGAGATCCTGAAGAGATTAAAAAAGAAGAGCAGGCTGCTGCTGAAAAGGCAATGACCAAGGAGGAATTTCAGGGTGAACGGACTGCTCCAGCTCCTGAGATCACTGCTGCTCAGCCTGAGGTTGCAGACTGGTTTGAAGGCGTGCAGGTGCCCTCTGTGCCTATCTGCAGTTCCCTACTAAAGACTGGAGTGCTCAGCCTGCCACGGAAGACTGGTCTGCAGCTCCCACTGCTCAGGCCACTGAATGGGTAGGAGCAACCACTGAATGGTCTTAAGCTGTTCTTGCACAGGCTCTTAAGCACCATGGAAATAAGGCTGATGGAAAATAAACATCAGTTTCAGAGAGAAAAAAAGAAGAAGAAGAAGGAGAAGAAGGAAAGAAGAGAGAGAGAGAGAAAGAAACAGAACATAAAATGAAAGATAGAAAATTATAAAATAAAGTCCTGGCTCAGTGGCTCAAGCCTGTAATGCCAGCACGTTGGGAGGCTGAGGCAGGCGGATCACCTGAGGTCAGGAGTTCGAGACCAGACTGGCCAGCATGGTGAAACCCCATCTCTACTAAAAATACAAAAATTGGCCGAGCCTAGTGGCACGCACCTGTAATCCCAGCTGTTTGGGAGGCTGAGGCAGGAGAATCGCTTGAACCCAGGAGGTGGAGGTTGCAGTGAACCGAATTTGTGCCACAGCACTCCAGCCTGGATGATAAGAGTAAGACTTCGTCTAAGGAAGGAAGGAAGAAAGGAAGGAAGGAAGGAAGGAGCGAAAGAGAGAGAGAAGGAAGGAAGGGAAGAAAGAGAGAAAGAGAAAGAGAGAAAAAGAGAGAAAGAAAGAAAATAACATTTAAAAATAAATAATTAACTTTTCTGAAGAAAGTTAATGAAGAAAGACACAATCTTCAGATTGAAAGAGGCATTGAACCGGGTATGGTGGCTCACAACTGTAATCCCAGCTACTTAGGAGACCAAGATGGGAGGGTCACTTGAAGACAGGAGTTTGAGGCCAGCTTGGCCAACATAGCGAATCCTTTGTTTCAAACAAACAAAAAAGAATGAAAGAGGCATTGAGAGTATCAATTACTACAACCACTTTGAAGAACATCTTGATGATAATTCATGGAGCTCACTGTCCATACACTCAGTAATTTCCCTGTCAGGTTCATTCCCTGGGGGCAGAGCTTACAGACTGCGAGCTCTTCGTGTGCTATGAGATGAATGCGGACCTGCCAGGTTTACAGTCTCAGTCCTCAGGGTGTCCAAGCAGGGCCAGGAGCAGCTGGAATGGCCAGGGATTGGCACCTCCTGCTGGGAGCAACTCCTCTGTCCACTGATTCCCTTGTGCCACACCATGTGGTACCATGTGCACTGTGCACTGTCATGTGACAAGACTGGGAAGTGCTTCCCTAGAAAGACACTACACTAAGCACATGAGATGTAGGCAATTAATTTCAGCATTGTTTGTGGGAGCAAAATAAATGGGAATAACCTAAATGTCTACCAGTGGAAAATGGATTAAACAATAACACGCTGAGAAGCCTCCAGCTCTGTGAACACATGGATGGGTCTGCAGGGTGGTGCCCTGGAGAAAGCATGGAGCCCTCGCCCTCCCCCAGACCTGGCCCTATGTATCTCTTCATCTGGCTGTTCCTGAGTTGTATCCTTTATAATAAACCCACAATCTAGTAAATAGACCATTTTCCTGAATTCTGTAAGCCGTTTTAGCAAATTATCAAGCCCAAGAAGGGGGTCTTAGGAATGCTGGATGTATAGCTGGTTTGTCAGAAATACAGGCAATATCTAGATTTGAAATTGGCAGTGGAAGCTGAGGGTGGGGCAGTCTTGTGGGACACAGCCCTTAACCTGTGGGATTTGATGCTATCTCAGGTAGATGTTGTCAGAATTGAGTAGGACACCCAGTTGGTGTCTTCCAAGGAACTGTATTGCAAACAACCCACACATTTGGTCACAGAAGTGTTCTAAAGCTGAGAGAAAAAAGTAGGGTTTTTTTCCTATACATTTGATGTTAGAAAAGGGATTTCTAGGGATTTGCTAGAATAGCCCTGACTCATGGAAACATGTGGTTTGGAAAGAGAAAGGATGAAAGGATGAGAGATCAGGAACCATTGATCCCTGAATGGCTACGTGGTCACCCATGGTATGAAAGTGCAGCTGGATTACATTCAAAAGGTAAAAGTTACCCATGGAATTTGGAGATGGTATTACACCCAATCCTTGAAGAGGTGGCCCTTTGGGTACATAAGAAAATGCAAAATAATTAGAAGCATGCTAAACATACAGTTCTGAGGGTACTGTGAGAATGTAATAGCTAAAATGAAATTAAAAGAGAGTGCTGGCTTGGACCTTGAGGCTAGACCAAACTCAGATGTGGGTTAGTTCACTAGCCTCAAAGCCACCCCCAAAAGAAAAAGTACTTCTGGCCGGGGACGGTGGTTCACGCCTGTAATCCCAGCGCTTTGGGAGGCCGAGGCGGGCAGATCACAAGGTCAAGAGATTGAGACCATCATGGCCAACATGGTGAAACCCTGTCTCTACTAAAAATACAAAAATTAGCTGGTCGTGGTGGCGTGCGCCTGTAATCCCAGCTACTTGGGAAGCTGAGGCAGGAGAATCGCTTGAACCTGGGAGGCGGAGGTTGCAGTGAGCTGAGATCACACCACTGCACTCTGACCTGGCGACAGAGTGAGACCCTGTCTCAAAAAAAAAAAAAAAAAAAAAAAAGAAAAGAAAAGTACTTCCAAGACCTCTGCTCACCAAGGCTGTCCATGTGAGAGGATGGCAAAACTAAGAAAGGACTACAGTCAGGGCTACGGAGTGAAGGAGTTGTTTCATTCTGTGAATCCCTCCACCAGCTTCCTGAGGAGACTTTACTAAAGTGGATTGTAAGAGTAACTCATTTAGCGGCAGTATTTTTGGTTTTGAATGCCACAGAGTAGAAGAGCAAGTTTAGGCTGATGCAGGACCTACAGTTCACTATGAAACAATCACCAATGACTGTACATGATCCAGACACACAGAGGCAATTCCCTAGGGAACAGCCAGCCCGGTGGACTGAGTAAAGCCACTGAAAGGCCTGTTTAGCCTGAGAAGGGGAACCACCTGACTCCACCTTGGTGCTGAGTGGAGCCCTGCAGATGAAGCAGCTTAAATGCTTTGTATGCAAGGACTGGCTTTATGATGACTGGAATATTCACTCACTGAATATGCCTGTTACCCAGGTCATGGTAAATGCTGGGGTTAAGGGGGCTCCTTTTGCATGGGTGTCCCATGTGACATTACTTCTGCAGAATCAGAGGACAATCCACAAATCCTTATCAGATCACCTGTCTCAGCTTCCCTGTATAGGTCTTGCTGATACCAAGGACATTAAAGTGATTTAATGGCCGGGTGCGGTGGCTCACACCTGTAATCCCAGCACTTTGGGAGGCTGAGGCGGGAGTTCAAGATCAGCCTGGGCAACACGGTGAAACCCTGTCTGTACCAAAAAAAAAAAAAAAAAAACATACACAAAATTAGCTGGGTGTGGTGGCATACCCCTGTAGTTGCAGCTACTTGGGGTGCTGAGGTGGGAAGACTGAAAGAAAGAAAGAGAGAGCAAGAAGGAAGGAAGGGAGGGAGAGAAGGAGAGAGAAAGGGAGGGAGGGAGGGAGGCAAGGAAGGAAGGAAGGAAGGAAGGAAGGAAGGGAGAGACAGAGGCAAGAATCAAGAAACTTGCCCCAACAGGTAGAAGACTTTGGATGAAAAATGGAAATGGATGAATGTGACAAACACTGATGGTGCTAAACAAGGTGTTGATGCAGCACTATCAAAGGCTAAGTGACCAACAGGACCTCCTGCTCATACCCTACATTAAAGGGCCCTGTCTTCGGGGCCGGGCGTGGTGGCTCAAGCCTATAATCCCAGCACTTTGGGAGGCCAAGGCAGGTGGATCACCTGAGGTCGGGAGTTTGAGACCAGCCTGACCAACAAGGACAAACCCCGTTTCTACTAAAACTACAAAATTAGCCAGGCATGGTGGCGCATTCCTGTAATCCCAGCTACTTGGGACGCTGAGGCAGGAGAATCACTTGAAACCGGGAGGCAGAGTTTGCAGTGAACCAAGATCACGCCATTGCACTCCAGCCTGGGCAACAAGAATGAAACATCATCACACACACACACACACACACACACACACACACAAAAGGGCCTTGTCTTAGTCTATTTGTTCTGCTCTAACAGTGTCTATAATAAGAGTCAAAAATCTGTAAAATATTTGAAGATAATTATTCTGAGGCAAATATGAGTGACCAATGGCCCATGACACAGCCCTTAGGAGACCCTGAGAACGTGTGCCCAATGTGGTCAAGGCACAACCTAGTTTTATACATTTAAGGGAGGCATGAGACGTCAATCAAATACATAGGATATGCATTGGTTCAGTCTGGAAAGGCAGGACAAGTGGTTGAAAGAGTTAAGTTATTATCTAACGACCTGGAATCAATAGAAAGGAATGTCTGATAAAGGATTGATAAGGGGTTGTAGAGACCAAAGTCGTATCATGCAGATAAAGCCTCCAGGTAGCAGGCTTCAGTGAGAATAGACTGTAAAGGTTTCTTATTATACTTAAGATCTGTGTTGATCTTAAATGCTGGTCAGTTTTTTCTGAATCCCAAAAGAAGGCAGAGTGAGGGTGTAATGAGGCATGTCCAAACCTCCCTTCCTGTCATGGCCTGAGACAACTTTGCAAAGTCCTTGGCTGAGAGGAAGGGTCCATCTAGGTGGTTAGCGGGAGGGGTGGGGAGGCTTAGAATTTTGTTTTTGGTTTACAATAGAATACCACAGAATTTATAAAGGACAAAATTGGCTCACATCTGTAATCCCAGCACTTTGGGAGGCCGAGGCAAGCTAATCGCTTGAGTCTAGGAGTTCGAGACCAGGCTGGGCAACATAGTGAGGCCCCTACTTCTACAGAAAATTTAAAAAATTAGCCAGGCATAGTGGCATGCACCTCACCTGTGGTCTCAGAAACTCAGGAAGCTGAAGTGGGAGGATTGCTTGAACCTGGGAGGTCAGGGCTGCAGTCAGCCAAGATCACACCACTACACTCCAGCCTAGGCAAGACCCTGCCCTCCAGCCTGGGTAAGACCTGTCTCAAAAAAAAAAAAAAAAAAGAAAAAAGAAAAGAAAAGAAAAAAGAAAATGAAAGAAAGAAAATCTGCCAGGAAAATGTTGAAGGAGAGGAAGAATGAGAGCACACAATCCTATCACAAGTCCAAGTAGCCCATGGCATTGAAATAAAAATTATGTGGCTTTGGCGCTGATGGAGGCAACTCAACAAATGGGAGTTTAGTACATGACAAAGGTCACAGTTATTTTTTTATTAACTATTGGTTTAAAGCCAGGCTCTTGCTCTGTTGTACAGGCCTTGACCTCCTGTGCTCAAGCAAATCTCCCACCTCAGCCACTGAGTAGATTACAGGTGCACACCACCATGCCCAACTAATTTTGTTTATTTCTTATACAGACAGGGTCTCACTATGTTGCCCAAGCTGGTCTCGAACTCCTGAGCTCAAGGGATCCTCCCACCTCACTCTGCCAAAGCACTGGGATTATAGGCATGAGCCACCACAGAATGGATTATTTTTAAAATAATAATATTAAAACAACGATCTCTGTGGAAAAACTGCAATATTTTCCTCAGATCACATATCCTTAAAATTTCTTTTATTGATTAAGGTCCAAGCATATTATAAAAGAATCATATGCTCAAAGAAACCAAGAGAGTATATTTCTTTTCTTTTTTTTTTTTTGAAACGGAGTCTTGCTCTGTCACCCAGGCTGGAGTGCAATGGTGCGATCTCAGCTCATTGCAACCTCCGCCTCCCAGGTTCAAGTGATTCTCCTGCCTCAGCCTCCTGAATAGCTGGGACTACAGACACATGCCACCATGCCCAGCTAATTTTTGTATTTTTAGTAAAGACGGGGTTTCACCATGTTGGCCAGGATGGTCTCGATTTCTTGACATCATGATCTACCTGCCTAAGCCTCCCAAAGTGCTGGGATTACAGGAGTGAGCCACAGTTCCTGGCCCCAAGGGAATATACTTCTGTAAGTCTTGGATGGTAAAGTATTTACTAATTAGGACATGAAATACACACGTTATAAAGAAAATAAACTGGCTGGGTGCGGTGGCTCACACCTGTAATCGCAGCACTTTTGAGAGGCCAAGGTGGGCAGATCACCTGAGGTCAGGAGTTCGAGACCAGCCTGGCCAACATGTTGGTGAAACCTTGTCTCTACTAAAAATACAAAAAATAGCCAGGTGTGGTGGCAGGCACCTGTAATCCCCGCTACTCGGGAGTCTGAGGCAGGATAATTGCTTGAACCCGGGAGGCAGAGGTTGCAGTGAGCCAAGATTGCACTATTATACTCCAGCCTGGGCAACAGAGCAAGATACCACCTCAAAAAAACAAACAAACAAACAAACAAAATATATATATAAATGGATGGTCAATAAAAGATGCTTTCTCTTAATAGTTACCAGAAAATGTAAAGTAAAACAGTGAGATATCATTGAAACTATTTAGATGGGCATAAATATTAAAGATTAATAACACACAGTACAGACCAATGCATATGTACATGTATGGAAAGGGGAGGAAGACCATATCCCCATACAATTTTGGTACAAAATTTGTGTAGAGTTTTCAGATGAACTCTTTCAAGCATCTATCAACATTTACAGTATGCATACACTTTATGACAACAATTACATTTCCAAAAGGCTGTCCCATAGAAACGTTCAGGCTTGAATACATGTGTGTATAGAAGCATTGTTTACCACAATGGAAAAATGAAAACAACCTAAATATCCATCAACAGGGAAACTTACATAAACCATGGCACCTTTTTAATACAGAAAACTAAGTAGTGGTTTTAAAAAATAAGGAACTTCAATTCAGGATGGCAGACCAATCATACATACCTACCTCTCACCTGATGAGGCCTCATGATACAGAATTCAGAGGCACAGGAGTGAATAAATCCAAATAAAGCAAGAATGAAGTGGTGGTGCAGGAGAAAGTGGTGGCCAACAGATGAGAAATTTCAGTACACTTGCGGGAAACACATACCAGTGGAGGGCACGTTCACCTAATTATGAACACTATGTAAGCGTGGTGAACTCCAGCAAGTAGGTAGGATGGAGGACAGAAGCCAGCATTGGGGTAAATGGGGAGAATTAACTGCTTGGGTTGGGTCCCTTGCTTACTCATCAGCCCCACAATGGGTAATTCAAGAGAACAAGAGACGCATTTAAAAGTCTCTAACATAGAATACATATATATTTACACGCACACACATATTTGGTTTCTGTTTGCAGTGGCACGATCTCGGCTCACTGCAATCTTCGCCTCCCGGGTTCAAGCAATTCTCCTGCCTCAGCCTCCTGAGCAGCTGGGATTACAGGTGCGCACCACCACACCCAGCTAATTTTTGCAGTTTTAGTAGAGACGGGATTTCATATGTTGGCTGGGATGGTCTCGATCTCCTGACCCTGTGATCCGCCTGCCTTGGCCTCCCAAAGTGCTGGGATTACAGGCGTGAGCTACTGCGCCCGGCCGAACATATATATTTTTTAAACCACAAAATAAAGCCAGGAAAAAGGGGGGTTATTGTTTGATGGGTACAGGGTTTCACTTGCAGGGCATCAGAATGTGCTATCCCGGACAGGTGCAGTGGCTCATGCCTGTAATCGCATCACTTTGGGAGGTGGAGGTGGGCAGATTACATGCCTGTGGTACCAGCTAATCTGGAGGCTGAAGTGGAAGGATCACCTAAGCCCAGGAGGTTGAAGCTGCAGTGAGGCATGATCAAGCCACTGCACTCCAGCCTGGGCAACAGAGCGAGACTCCATTTCAAAAAAAAAAAAAAAAGTGTTGGCCGGGTGTGGTGGTTCACGCCTGTAATCCCAGCACTTTGGGAGGCCGAGGTGGGCGGATCACGAGGTCAGGAGATCGAGATCATCCTGGCCAACATGGTGAAACCCAGTCTCAACTAAAAAAAACACAAAAAGTTAGCCGGGCATGGTGGCGGGCGCCTGTAGTCCCAGCTACTCGGAAGGCTGAGGCAGGAGAATGGCGTGAACCTGGGAGGGGGAGCTTGCAGTGAGCCGAGACTGTGCCACTGCACTCCAGCCTGGGCGACAAAGTGAGATGCTGTCTAAAACAAACAAACAAACAAATAAATAAATAAAGTGTTATCCCAAAACATGTCTCTTTGACATTATTATTTTGAGCCAAAGATTATATAATAATTGAGAAGCAGCAGATGCCGAAAAAGCTCTCTGTCCTCCCCCATCATTTGCCTAAAAGCAGGCTTAGACACTTAATCACCTGGGACTCTTTTTGGCCCAGAGACAGCACCCAAGGGGAATCTAGGTAACAAACCTTGCCAAAACAACAATCTTCCTTCCCAAGTTTCCCGGCACATCTTCACCTTCCCACGGATTGCTGTTTAGAAAAGCCTAGACATTGTTTCCTCTGTCTCATCACTTCTCTACAAATATATTGTCCTTTGTCAAGATGCAATACAAGTTCATGTCTAACCACCCCTTTGAGTTACTCATCCCTGAGTGCTCCTTGTGTATGCACAGTGCACATGGTAACAAATTGATGTTTGTTTTTCTCTTGTTAATCTGTCTTTTGTCAGTTTAATTTCCAGGGCCCCAGCTGGTGAACCTGAAAGGGTAGGGGAGAAGATTTTTTCCCTCCCCTACACAGTTCTGCAAGGTGATAAAAGTTCTGTGGGCTGGGCGTGGTGGCTCATGCCTGTAATCTCAGCACTTTTGGAGGCTGAGGTGGGAGGATTGCTTGAGCTCAGGAGTTCAAGACCATCCTGGGCAACATAGCAAAACTCCGTCTCTACAAAAAATACAAAAATTAGCTGTGTGTGGTGGTGTACGCCTGTAGTTCCAGCTACTTGGGGGACCAAAACAGGAAAATCACTTGAGCCCAGGAGGTAGAGGTTGCAGGTGAGCTGAGATTTCACCACTGCACTCCAGCCTACGGAACAGAAGAAAACTCTGTCTCAAAAAGGAAAAAAAAAGCAGTGGGGGATGTGAGTAGTACACACTTGGCTGTGTCCTCTGTGCTTCCCTTCCCCTCCTGTCTATAGTGGCATGGCTGCGGCTCCGGCAGCTATCTTGGGACCAGAGGGAAGGCAGGCAGAGGTCACTGAGACCTCAACCACAGCATCCAGCTGGGAAACTCCAAAAACCACCAGTCCCGTGTTACTTTTTCATAAACCCTTTGAGTTTGAGTCACTATTATTATTTACTATTATTATTATTATTTTGAGACAGAGTCTTGCTCTGTTGCCCAGGCTGGAGTGCAGTGGCACAATCTCTGCTCACTGCAACCTGCACCTCCCAGGTTCAAGCGATTCTCCTGCCTGACCCTCCCGAGTAGCTGGGACTACAGGTGTGTGCCACCATGCCTGGCTCATTTTTTGTATTTTTAGTAGAAACGGGATTTCACCGTGCTAGCCAGGATGGTCTCGATCTCCTGACCTCGTGATCCGCCCACCTCGGCCTCCCAAAGTGCTGGGATTACAGGCTTGAGCCACCGCGCCCGGCCAAGTCACCATATATTTTGTGCTTGCTGTTATATGCAGCCAAAGGCAATCCCTAACTGATGCATTCTTGTTATATCCTACTCCTATTTTGTGTTCCTGGCAGCATCTAGCAGAAACCTTTGCAGAGCTGCCTTTTTACAAAGACTTGTTGAGCAAAAGAAATTGACTCAGGATTGTTATAACTTATGTCAAACAGAGAATAGCACCACCAAATGCACTGGTGCCCTGAAGACCTCATAAAGGAAAACAGAAGCCTTCCCCAGGGAGGAACACGAAGAACTAACAACTCCAAATGCTAAGGAAACTTCCATCAGCCTTGTCTAAAGAGGAAGGTGGATAGATGACGTCCCGGCAGATGAGGTAATAAGACAGAGTCTCCACTGTGAATTTATGTGCTTCAGCCCCTTGGGAGGTAAACTGCCTGAAGCCAATCAACTTGTGGGCATTAGTGGCAAGGAGCAGGTGACAAATCGTCCCCTGCTCATTATAACGGAAGCCAGAATGCCTCTGCTCGCAGGGAGAGAGAGGTGTTAACCCCTCACATCCTCTCCTGCAATGGGGCACTTCACGAAGACTAGATAATTATTTCTCTTTATTCTTGGTAGTCAATAACAATCACTTATACTACAGGAAACAAGATAATTCTTAGCCCTCCTTATTAAAAAGACTATTGGCCGGGCGCGGTGGCTCAAGCCTGTAATCCCAGCACTTTGGGAGGCCGAGACGGGCGGATCACAAGGTCAGGAGATCAAGACCATCCTGGCTAACCCGGTGAAACCCGGTCTCTACAAAAAATACAAAAAACTAGCCGGGCGAGGTGGCAGGCACCTGTAGTCCCAGCTACTCGGGAGGCTGAGGCAGGAGAATGGCGTGAACTCGGGAGGCTGAGCTTGCAGTGAGCTGAGATCCAGCCACTGCACTCCAGCCGGGGTGACAGAGCAACACTCTGTCTCAAAAAAACAAAACAAAACAAAACAATAAAATAAAATAAAATAAAAAGACTATTAAGCCAGGCAGGCACGGTGGCTCATGACTGTAATCCCAGGACTTTGGGAGGCCAAGGTGGGCGGATCATGAGGTCAGGAGTTTGAGACCAGCCTGACCAACATGGTAAAACCCCTGCTCTCCTAAAAATACAAAAAGTAGCCAGGCGTGGTGGCACACATCTGTAATCCCAGTGACTCAGGAGGCTGAGGCAGGAGAATTGCTGGAACCCATGAGGCGGAGGTTGCAGTGGGCCAAGATCGGGCCATTGCACTCTAGCCTGAGTGACACAGCAAGACTCCATCTCAAAGAGAAAAAAAAAAAAGCGGCCGGGTGCGGAGGCTCATGCTTGTAATCCCAGCACTTTGAGAGGCCGAGGCAGGTGGATCACGAGGTCATGAGTTTGAGACCAGCCTGGCCAGTATGGTGAAAGCCCGTCTCTACCAAAAATACAAATATTAGCCAGGCATAGTGGTGCTTGCCTGTAATCCCAGCTACTTGGGAGGCTGAGGCAGGAGAATTCTTGAACCCAGAAGGCGGAGGTTGCAGTGAGTCAAGATAACACCATTGTGCTCCAGCCTGGGACAGAGCAAGGCTCTGTCTCAAAAAACGAACAAACAAACAAAAAACTATTAAGGTCATAGAAGTACACAGGTCATAGAAGCACAGAACGAATATTCAACTTGCCTGTCCACTTTCATTTTCGGGATCAGAAGCTTGGGGCTGGAAAAGCTAAATATTTGGCAACTAATTTGGGAACTTAAATTCATGCTTGAGCCAGGTGCGGTGGCTCATGCCTGTAATCCCAGCACTTTGGGAGGTCAAGGCAGGCGGATCACGAGGTCAGGAGTTTGAGACCAGCCTGGCCAAGTGGTAAAATCCTGTCTCTACTAAAAATACAAAAATTAGCTGGGTACGGTGGCGTGTGCCTGTAATCCCAGCTACCCAGGAGGCTGAGGCGGGAGAACTGCTTGAACCGGGACCCAGGAGGCGGAGGTTGCAGTAAGCCAAGATCACGCCATTGCACTCCAGCCTGGGCAACAAGAGTGAAATTGTCTCAGGAAAAAAAAAAAAAAAAAAAAAAAAATTCAAGCTTGGAATGCTCTTAACGTCTAAAAGGAAAATGGATAATTTGATATTCTTCCCAAATAACTACACATTCACTATCATTGCACTCCCCATCCCCAAATGTGGATGCTTAACTGTACTTTGTTTTCTTTGTTGTGAACTGATCTGGTATTTATAGTTCTAACGGTCTCTCCCTAATGAGGGCTGTGGTTTTAAGGGCCACTCCCCTTCCCACATCTACTATTACTTCCCTTCTCTTTCTCTTTTTCCTTGACAATTACCCCTTTTCTCCAGTCTATAGGTGGAAAAGAAATCATATTCTACTAAGCGGATCTAGTAAGCGGATCTACTTAATGTAAAATTTTATACATTTTCTATTCTGGGTTTCATATAGAACTTTTAAAAACAATAATGAAAATTGTGTTGACTTAGATGGACACTTTGATTAATCTTTTTCCTATAAATTGTATTTGATGGCTGGACACGGTGCCTCATACCTGTAATCCCAGCAGTTTGACAGGCTGAGACAGGTGGAGCACCTGAGGTCAGGAGTTCGAGACCAGCCTGGCTAACATGGTGAAACCTCGTCTCTACTAAAAACACAAAAATTAGGCAGCATGGTGGCAGGTGCCTGTAGACCCAGCTACTTGGGAGGCTGAGGCAGGAGAATCACTTGAACCCAGGAGGCAGAGATTGTAGTGAGCTGAGATCATGCCACTGCACTCCAGCCTGGCAACAAAGCGAGACTCCATCTCAAAAAAATAAAAAATAAAAAAATAAAAATTAGCTGAGATAAATGGAGTGACCTTACAGTATCCACTAATGTGCTACTTAAATTCGGAGATATGTTGTGCAGGTGCCTTCTCTGAGGCCTTCTTCCTGGTTTGGAAGTCCCCACCCCTCTTCCCTCCAACACCAGAGACTGGTTGATAGTGCATGGCAGTTCTCCCTTAACTCTGAGAATGAAGAGATAAACAATAGATTTCATTCTCAACTTTACACTTTTCTACCAGCCCCCCAGGGAATAACCACATCTGCTCGCCTGAGCACATTCTTTCCCCGCACTGCGTACTTCTGCGGCCAGGGAGTAAGCGATGACAAGAATCTGAAAACACTGCCCACTCGTTCATTCACATCAAGAAACTGGTAACTCTTTCCCCAAAGTGACACTAGCCATAGTCCAGTTACTTGTAGGAACAGAACCAGAAACAGCCACCAGGCTACTTCTCTATTTCCTTCTCAACCATGTTAAAGAAAAATTATTCTGACTCTTGTTAAAACAATTGGGAAGGCTTTATCCAAGATTACCGCAACAGAAGAGAGAGAGATCAGGCTTGAACCCCAAAGGCAGGAGAGACAGCTGGGACTGATAGCCAAAGAGCAGGGCGGGGTCAGTAGGTGGAAAATTACTAAGAGGAGGCATCAAGGGTCAGGAGATTCTGGCTAACCCAGCCTAGTGGGACTCTTGCTAAAGGCAGTCGAGGGACTTAGACTTAGAAAGCATCACCTTATCAAAGGTGGAGGATGATCAAAGACTTGATGAGATATCAAGGGTGACCAGATTTCAAGGAAGAGGGATTCTCACAAACGGACTCCCAGAGGTCTCTTTTATAAAGGCACTCACGCTGGGCACAGTGGCTCACGCCTATAATCCCAGCACTTCGGGAGGCCGAGGTGGATGGATCACCTGAGGTCAGAAGTTCAAGACCAGCCTGACCAACATGGAGAAACCCTGGTCTACTAAAAATACAAAATTAGCTGGGCGTGGTGGCCCATGCCTGCAATCCCAGCTACTCTGGAGGCTGAGGCAGGGCAATCCCTTGAACCTGGGAGGTGGAGGTTGCAGTGAGCTGAGATCACGCCATTGTACTCTAGCCTGGGGAACAAGAGTGAAACTCCATCTCAAAAAATAAATAAATAAAAAATAAATAAAAAATAAATAAATAAATAATAAAGGCACTCATGATCTAACCACCTCCCAAAGGCTCCACCACCTGAAACTATCACCTTAGGGATTTCTACTTATAAATGTGGGGGGGACACAGACTATAGCAGTATTATTAGCTTCTAATAATCCCACATTTTGGCCAAGCACAGTGGCTCACATAGAAATCCCAGCACACTGGGAGGCTGAGGTTGGGGAATGACTTGAGGCCAGGAGTTTGAGGCCAGCCTGGGCAACATGGTGAAATCCCATCTCTACTGAAAACACAAAAATTAGCCAGGCGTGGTGGCACATGCCTGAAGTTCCAGCTTCTCAGGGGGCTGAGGCAGAAGGATCACTTGAACCTGGGAGGTGGAGATTCCAGTGAGCCAAGATCATGGCACTGCACTCCAGCCTGGGTGATAGAGCAAGACTCCATCTCAAAAAAACAAAAAAAAAATATATATATATATTATTATTTTATTTTATATATATATACTACCTGAGACTGGGTAATTTCTAAAGAAAAGAGATTTCATTGACTCNCCATCTAAAAAAAAAAAAAAAAAAATATATATATATATATAATTATTTTATTTTATATATATATACTACCTGAGACTGGGTAATTTCTAAAGAAAAGAGATTTCATTGACTCACAGTTCCCCTGAGGCTGGGGAGGCCTCAGGTTACTTACAATCGTGGCAGAAGGTGACGAGGAAACAAGGACCTTCTTCACATGGCGGCAGGAAAGGGAAGCGAAAGCAGAGGAAATACCAGATTCTTATAAAATCATCAGATCTCGTGAGAACTCACTATCACGAGAACAGCATAGGGGAAACCGCTCCCATGATCCAATCACTTCCCTTCCTCCACACGTGGGGATTACAGGTCCCTCCCTGGACACATTGGGATGACAATTCCAGACACGATTTGGGTGGGGACACAGAACCAAACCATATCAGTACCTATCAGAGCTACCCTCTTGGGGTCCATCTCCTCACAAAGAAACTGCTGTTTCATTGTCCTCTACCCTGGTTTGAACATCAGATGGCATGGAGCAAGGCTTCACCATACGCTCTCGTGGGAAGACCCTGAATCCTGTCAACAGCACTCCGTGTAGACAGTGACCATCTGGGCAATCCACCATAAGCATGCAAGAGCTTTCTGGTTGTTGATTATTCAGATGCCAAGAGATGAGGTGATAACAAGAGCATACTGAATCTCTTCCTTTAAGTCTCTCATAGGGGTCAGGACATGCTACCCCAAATTGTGGCCCCTTGACATTTGAGAAAACAGCCCAGGCAAGAAAGTGACCCTCACCCTCTCCTTCACCCTTTTCCCCTGAAGCAGGTCATTAAATCCTCATTTTTTAGGTGTCCTCTCTGCACTCGGAGGAAAGGAATGTCCTTATCTCTGAAGACACAAGCACACAGAGAAGAATCTGAACAAACATGTCTTGCAAGTCCCCTGTCTATTACCATTAGGTCATGTCCCTCTGTTCAATCACACTTCTGCACGCCTGTCCAGTCTTCATCAAACGTAGCATTAAAATACATAGGTTTCACAAGGCATGGTGGCGGACACCTGTAATCTCAGCTACTTGGGAGGCTGAGGCAGGAGAATCACTTGAACGTGAGAGGTGGAGGTTGCATTGAGCCGAGATTGTGCTACTGCACTCCAGCCTGGGTGACACAGTGAGACTCCCTCTCAAAAAAGAACACATAGGTTTCCCTGTTTCTTTGGGTCTTCATTTCTGAAGCCTCCAGTGTTTCATAAAACTTATGTAAAATAAATGTGTATGCTTTTCTCTTCTTAATCTGTCTTTTGTTATAGGGGCTTCAGATATGAACCTACTGATGGGGAAGAAAAGGTGGCTGGGTTTCCTTTTTTTTGAGGCAGGGTCTTGCTCTGTCCCGCAGGCTTGAGTGCAATGGTGTAATCTCGGCTCACTGCAACCTCCACCTTCTGGACTCAAGTGATCCTCTCATCTTAGCCTCCTGAGTAGCTGGGACCATAGGTGCATGCTACCATGACTGGTGAATTTTAAAATTTTCGAAGAGACTGGCCCTACTATGCTCCCAGGCTGATCTTGAACTTGTGGGCTCAAATGATCTTCCCACCTTGGCCTCCAAAGTGCTTGGATTGTGAGCATGAGCCACTGAGCCAAGCCAAAAATGGTTATTTCTTTCCCCATACATCTCCTACCATTGGTATGTTGTTCTAAATTTCTCTGAGTCTCTGAAAACCAGGTCTGGTGCTTATTGAATGGGTAAATTGAAAGGAAAAGGGTTTATAAGGTGAAAGAAGTTGGTGCCACTTTACTTGTGTGAAGATAGTTTTCTCTTTTTTTTTTTTCTTGAGACGGAGTCTGGCTCTGTCACCCAGGCTGGAGTGCAGTGGCGCGAGCTCGGCTCACTGCAAGCTCTGCCTCCCGGGTTCAAGAGATTCTCTTGCGTCAGCCTCCCGAGTAGCTGGGACTACAGGCGCCCGCCACCATGCCCAGCTAATTTTTTGTATTTTTAGTAGAGACGGGGTTTCACCGTGTTAGCCAGGATGGTCTCAGTCTTCTGACCTCGTGATCCACCTGCCTCGGCCTCCCAAAGTGCTGGGATTACAGGCGTGAGCCACCGCGCCCGGCCAAGATATTTTTCTTAAGGATAGGAGAATGTTTCTCAGGAGCACTTGGGGGTTTTCTTCTTTGTCAAGTTCTTCCATTACAGGAGACAAAATGTTTGCCCTTATCAAAGGCCAAATGTGGAAACCTTAGACAGTGCCTGTCCATTGCCACTCACGACTTTCCCCGCCAGGGCAGGGGAGCTCACAAGCAGCCGGTGGATAAGAACACCGGAACCCTGAAGTACAGCTGTAAACCACTGAAAACAGCCTTAGTTCACAAAGCACACTGCTGGCTTCCAAAGTTCTCAGCTGGCCAAGGGCAGTGGCTCATGCCTAGAATCCCAACACTTTGGGAGTCCAAGGCAGGAGGATTGCTTGAGCCCAGGAGTTCAAGATAAGCCTGGGGCTCGAACCCATAGGGAGATGCCATCTCTACAAAAAATAAAAAATTTAGACTAGGTGTGGTGGTTAACACCTGTAATCTTAGCACTTTGGGAGGCCAAGGCAGGCAGATGACCTGAGGTCAGGAGTTCCAGACTAGCCTGGACAGCATGGTGAAATCCCATATCTACTAAAAATACAAAAATCAACCTGGCATGGTGGCCCATGCCAGTAATCCCAGCTACTGGGGTGGCTGAGGCAGAAGAATTTCTTCAACCCAGGAGGCAAAGGTTGCAGTGAGTCAAGATTGCAGCACTGCACTCCAGGCTCTTTGACAGAGCGAGATTCCATCTCAAAAAAAAAAAAAAAAAAGCCGGGTGTGGTGGCTTGTGCCTGTAGTTTTAGTTACTAGGGAGGCTGAGGTGGGAGGATCTGTTGAGCCAGGAAAGTTGAGGCTGCAGAGAGCAGGGATCAGGCCACTGTACTCCAGCCTGGGCAACAGAATGAGACCCTGTCTCAAAAAAAAAAAAAAAAAAAATTCTCTATGCTGTTACCCAGAAGCTCCCCTCAGTCCCAGAGGGCATCAGATAGGGCACTGGTGCCTCATATATCCCAGTGTTAGGCCACAGTGAGAGCTGTGGCTCCAGGGTCCTGCTGTGTCAAACCCTAGGGAGACAGCAGTCCTCTGACGACAGGGATGAGCCTTGCATTCCAATAATATATCAACCCAATGGTTCCGGTGGGAACATTTCCACTGTGGCCCTTTGCTGGCGTCCCTAGAATGGAGCCTCTCCAGGGAAGGCTGGTGAGTGAGCCTGTGTCCAACAGGACAGGAATCTGCACAGCAGGAACCTACCGAGCAGCTCCAATGACAGGCACATGAGGGTCCTGGCTCCCAGTGCAAAAGCACATACAAAGGAGAAATAAGGAGGCTTAATATTCCCCTAGAAAATAAGAGACTCCTGCAGCCTTTTTTCTTTTCTCCTCTTCTCTCTTCTTTTCTTTCATCTCGCTGTGTGGCCTGGGCTGGAGTGCAGTGGAGCGATCCAAAGTCACTGTAACCTTGAACTCCTGGGCTCAAGCAATCCTTCCACCTTGACCTCTCAAGTAACTGGGACCACAGGCACACACCACCATGACTGGCTAATTTTTAAATCTTTTGTGGAGATGGGGGTCTTGCTAGGCTCAATGGCTCACATCTGTAATCCCAGCACTTTGGGAGGCCAAAGTGGGAGGATTACTTGAGACCAGGAGTTCAAGATCACCCTGGGTGACATAGACCTCATCTCTACAAGAAATGCAAAAACGTTAACTAGGCTTGGTGACATGCATCTGTAGTCCTAGTTACTTGGGACGTTGAGGTGGGAGGATTGCCTGAGTCCAGGAGTTCAAGGCTGCAGTGAGCTGTAATCATGCCACTGCACTCCAGCCTGGGTGATAGAGTAAGACCCCGTGTCAAAAAAATAAAATAAAATTAGAGCTGGGAGCTCACTATGTTTGCCCAGGCTGCTCTCGAACTCCCACCTCGGCCTCCCAAAGCTTTGCGATTACAGGTGTGAGCCTCTCACCATATTCAGCCACCTTTTCTTTTTCTCACCTTTTCTTTCTTTCTACCTTTTCACTGCAACCTCTGCCTCCTGGGCCCAAGCCATCCTCCCACCTCAGCCTCCTGAATAGCTGAGACTACAGGTATGCACCACCACATCCAGCTAATTTTTTTTTTTTTTTTTGTATTTTTAGTAGAGACAGGGTTTCACCATGTTGGCCAGGCTGGTCTTGATCTCCTAACCTCAAGTGATTTGCCTACCTCGGCTTCCCAAGGTGCTGGGATTACAGGCGTGAGTGAGCCACCATGCCCCAGCTGAGATGGGGTTTTGTCATGTCGGCCATGGCCGGTCTGGAACTCCTGGGCTCAAAGCAATCTGCCTACCTCGGCCTCCCAAAGTGTTGGGATTGGCCAGGCGTGGCAGCTCATGCCTGGTCTCCTACCTACTTAGGAGCAGGAGGATTGCTTGAACCTGGGAAGCAGAGGTCGGAGGTTGCAGTGAGCTGAGATTGCGCCACTGCATGACAGAGCAAGACTTAGTCTCAAAAAAAAAAAAGAAAAAAAAAAAAAAGCCTGGGTTGGGATTACAGGCTTGAGCCACCACACCCCTGCTACCACACCCCTGCTACCTTTTCTTTCTCTCTGTTTTTTCTCTTTTTTTTTGAGACGGAGTTTCCCCCTTGTTGCCCAGGCTGGAGTACAATGGCACAATCTCAGCTCACCGCAACCTCTGCCTTCCAGGTTCAAGGGATTCTCCTGCCTCAGCCTCCCGAGTAGCTGGGATTACAGGCGCCGCCACCGTGCCCGGCTAATTTTGTATTTTTAGTAGAGATGAGATTTCTCCATGTTGGTCAGGCTGGTCTCGAACTCCCGACCTCAGGTGATCTGCCTGCCTTGGCCTCCCATTAAGTGTTGGGATTACAGGCGTGAGCCACCGCCCCCAGCATCTCTGTCCTTTTCAAATGTATGTAAATCTTCTAATGGCCAAACAAGCCTCTTTCCTGCCTCCCAATGCCAGGAATATTTCCGCAAGGACCCAAGAGACATCTTCTTGAGATGTAGTCATCAAGGAAGAGAATGGCCCTGTCTGCCAGTTTGAAATGTAATCATCAAGGAAGAGAATGGCCCTGTCTCCCAGTATGCAGAGAGCAGATGGGCCTTACTTGCCACCTGACTCCACACTGCAAACCTACTTACCGCAATGTGTTGCAGCCACTTGCCTGTACAAAACAGGGAAATTTCCTTCAGTCTTTGCAATCTTTTAGCAGATTGCCTGTGATGGACATCACTCTGTTTGATGCTTATTCGATAATAAAATTGTTTTCTTTCTCTTCTATTTTGTGGAGAGGTTTTCTAGCTTAGAAGGGGATTTTGTTTTTAATTCCATCTTCAAAGCACAGGCCCGGAACAGCCCCCAGTGCACTTTTTTCAGGCCCCGGGGGTGGGCTGTTTTTCCTCTTGCGTCCTGGAAGCACCTAGGAGCTCCAGAAAAGACCAAGACCATCCAGGCGCAGTGGCTCATACCTGTAATCCCAGCACTTTGGGAGGCTGACGTGGGTGGATTGCCTGAGCTCAGGAGTTCAAAACCAGCCTGGGCAACATGGTGAAAAAATAAAATAAAATTAGCCGAGCATGGTGGAGTGCACCTGTAGTCCCAGCTACTCAGGAGGCTGAGGCAGGAGAATTTCTTGAAACAGGGAGGCAGAGGTTTCAGTAAGCCAAGATTGTAACACTGCCCGCCAGCCTGAGCAACAGAGACTTCATCTCCAAAAAAAAAAGAAAAAAACAAGACCCAGAGGGGCCCCAGGCCAATTACCTTCAGTCAGAATTTCTGGGAGTAGGGCTGGGAAATTAAAAAATGTTTAAACTCTCCAGGTGATTCCAGTGTGCAGGCATAGCTGGGGTTTGCCACTCTGGGAGGACCAAATAAATCAACAGACAAACCCACTGCCGATGGAACTGGAGCCTTATGCAGAACTATAAAGACACCAAAAAAAAGGGCCCCCGACTTCACCTTTAAGAGACTTCCCATCTTCCTGCTCCAGGTCCCTTGAGGTTTTCCTGCTTCCTCGTCCTTTCTAAGCTCGGTTCTCTAACGCTTTCATTTTGGGAACAACATACGGCCATTAAATTTCCTTTTGTGGCCAGGAGCAGTGGCTCACACCTTGTATTAGTTTGTTTTCACGCTGCTGATAGACATATCTCAGACTGGGAAGAAAAAGGCGTTTAATTGGACTTACAGTTCCACACGGCTGGGGAGGCCTCAGAATCATGGCAGGAGGTGAAAGGCACTTCTTACATGGTGGCAGCAAGAGAAAATGAGGAAGAAGCAAAAGCAGGAACCCCTGATAAACCCATCAGATCTCGTGAGACTTATTCACTATCACGAGAATAGCATGGGAAAGACCAGCCCCCATGATTCAGTTACCTCCCCCTGGGTCCCTCCCACAATACATGGGAATTCTGGGAGATACAATTCAAGTTGAGATTTCGATGGGGACACAGAGAAACCATATCACACCTATAGCATTTTGGGAGGCCAAGGTGGGAGGATTGCTTGAGCCCAGGAGTTCAAGACCAGCCTGGGCAACAAGGCGAGATGCCGTCTCTACCAAAAATACAAAAATTAGCCAAGTGTGGTGGCACGTGCCTATAGTTCCAGCTACTCAAGAGGCTGAGGTGGGAAGATCACTAGAGCTCTAGAGGTGGAGGATGCAGTCAAGATGGTATTACTGCACTCCAGCCTGGGTGAAACAGCAAGACCTCATCTCAAAAAAATAAATAAATAAATCCTTTTGTGTAAGTTAGACTACAATTAAAAAACTCAATATATTTATCCTAAGAAAGTCATTATTAAGTCTCATACTGAAAAATCTAATCATGGCTTAGATTTTTTTTAAGCTCTGAAAGCATAGAAAATCCAATCCAGATTTCTTAGGACTGCAGCCTCATTAAGTGAAAAATTATTCAGACACTTGTTAAAACAAGAAGAAAGACTATTCAGGACTATTGATATTGGTGTCAAGATGGCTGCAATCAGGGAGAGAGATTAAGTTTAACTCTGAATACACCTGTAATTTCAGCACTTTGGGAGGCCGAGGCGGGTGGATCACCTGAGGTCAGGAGTTCAAGACCAGCCTGGTCAACATGGAGAAGCCCTGTCTCTACGAAAAATACAAAAATTAGTGGGGTGTGGTGGTTGACACCTGTAATCCCAGCCACTCAGCAGGCTGATGCAGGATAATTACTTGAACCTGGGAGGGGAGGTTGCAGTGAGTCAAGATCACACCACTGCACTCCAGCCTGGGTAACAAGAGTGAAACTCCATCTCAAAATAAATAAATAAATAAAAATAACTGGCCAGGCACAATGGCTCACACCTGTAATCCCAGCACTTTGGGAGGCCGAGGCGGGCGGATCACCTGAGGTTGGGAGTTGGAGATCAGCCTGACCAACATGGAGAAACCCTGTCTCTACTAAAAATACAAAAATTAGCTGCGCATGGTGGCGCATGCCTGTAATCCCAGCTACTCAGGAGGCTGAGGCAGGAAAATTGCTTGAACCTGGGAGGCAGAGGTTGCAGTGAGCCGAGATCATGCCATTGCCTGGGCAACAAGAATGAAACGCTGTCTCAAAAAAAAAAAAAAAAAAAAAAATTAAACAAACTCTGTTCGGGCATGGTGGCTCATTCCTATAATCCCAGCACTTTGGGGGGCCGAGGCAGGTGGATCACAAGGTCAGGAGTTCGAGACCAGCCTGGCCAATATGGTGAAACCCTACCTCTAATAAAAATATAAAAATTAGCTGGGCATGGTGGCACGTGCCTGTAGTCCCAGCTACTCGTTGGGAGGCTGAGGCAGGAGAATTGCTTGAACCTGGGAGGTGGAGGTTGCAGTGAGCCGAGATTGCGCCACTGCCCTCCAGCCTGGGCGACGGAGCAAGACTCCGTCTCAAGAAAAAGTGAAAATAAACAACAACAAAAAAAACTCTCAATACAGCAAAAACAAGAAAAGCTAAGGAGCAGAGTGAGGGGGTCAGAGGATGGAAAATTACTTAAGAGGGGAACTGGAGTGGGTTGGGGGGCAGGAATTCTTGCTAAACTGATTTACTAAGATTTTAGCTGAAGGCAGGCCAGAGAATCAGATATCCAGAGTGGAGGATTAATTCCCTCCAAACTGGTGTGGTAGTATTTTTGCTATATTGAGACTCAGAAATCAATTCCCTAAAATGAAGGCCTCAGAAGCAAGTTTTTCTCTGACCTTCTCCTTCCCTCTTTTTCTCATTTTCCCTCTCCCCCAAGGCTAGCCATAGAAAAAAATCCATCTTCCCCAAGGGGGTCGTAGAAACCTGAACCCTGTTTCTCCAAAGCCAGTCATAAAACCTAGAAATATTATTCTAACTCTCCCACCACCAACCCACCTTTCTGTGTAAAAACCGGTCAGAAGGAAATTATCTGGGCCTGGGGTGGTGGCTCATGCCTGTAATCCTAGCACTTTGGGGAGTGGAGGCAGCAGGACTGTTTGAGCCCAGGAGTTCCAATTGAACCTGGGCAACATAGTGAGACCCTGTCTCTTTAAAATATTTATTTTAATTAAAAAGATTTTTTTTTTTTTGAGACGAAGTCTCACTCTGTCGCCCGGGCTGGAGTGCAGTGGCCGGATCTCAGCTCACTGCAAGCTCTGCCTCCCGGGTCTATGCCATTCTCCTGCCTCAGCCTCCAGAGTAGCTGGGACTACAGGCACCTGCCATCTCGCCCAGCTAGTTTTTTTGTATTTTTTACTAGAGACTGGGTTTCACCATGTTAGCCAGGATGGTCTCGATCTCCTGATCTCGTGATCCGTCCGTCTCGGCCTCCCAAAGTGCTGGGATTACAGGCTTGAGCCACTGCACCCGGCCAATTAAAACGATTTTTAAAAAATAACTTATGTGACCTACCTTATTTGACTGTATGTCATTAGACCCTCATTCCAGAGAGGGTCCTGTCCCACACGCAGAAGGAAGGAACGCTGCTCAGAGAAGGCAAGAAGAGTCTAGATAGACAGGCCTTGCTGGATTTCCCTACTCCGTCTAATCGCAATAGACCATACTCTTTCTGTCCTATCATATTTCTGCATGGCTGTGCATTCTGAGGAACCTAAGCATAAAAATGGACACTTTCCCCTGTATCCTTGGGTCCTCATTCTGAAGACTCACGTGTCGCATAAAGCTATGATCAAATAAATTTGCATGCCTATTCTCCTGTTAATCTGCATCTTGTCAGTGATTTTCAGTAAACCTTCATGAAACTGCCTTTGCAAAATTATGACTGAGACAGTGAAAGAGATCTAACTTAACCAACTCCATCTTTCTTTTAATCTCCAAGCTATCCTTGTTTATTCCTGGGCATAGGCTGAACTAACTTTGGGAAGAACTTAGTTTATAGTTTTAAATAAAGATGATAACAACCCTTTCCCAAAACAAACCTCCTTCTCGACTGGGGACTAGACTGCCTTTGTAGGACTAACAAATTAGCCACAAGATTAGAAATTATGGTTTAGGGGTCAAGCAGCTGGAAGCTACAAGATTCTGACACTCCTTAAACTGCTTCTCAGATCAGTGATTGAGATATTTTGCAGTCCCTGCACTTGATGGATCAGCTGGCACCACCCAGATTAATAAACTGGCTCATCTGATCTTGTGGCTCCCACCCAGGAACTGACTCAGCTCAAGAAGACAGCTTGGACTCCCTAAGATTTCATTCCTGACCAGTCAGCACTCCTGGCTCACTGGCTTCCCCGCATCCACCAAATTGTCTTTAAAAACTCTGCTCTCCTAATGCTCAGGAAGACTGATTTGAGTAATAATAAAACTCTGGTCTCCCGCACAGCTGGCTCTGTGTGAATTATTCTTTCTCTATTGCAATTCCCCTGTCTTGATCAATTGGCTCTGTCTAGGCAGTGGGCAAGGTGAACCCATGGGGCAGTTACATTCAGAGAGTGAAGGGGAAGTTTTCCCTTGGCCTCAACAGCTTCCACTGGAGTTGTCCGGCTAAAGACAGGACCCAGAATGAGGCCTAGAGGAAAAGAGGATTCAGAGGTGCCTGACCCAGGTTCAGCCTCCGATCTATGTTTCTACCACTTTTCACCCTTTATGCTCTTGCAACAAATAGCTTGTGTGTACACACACAACTGCATGCCACATCTTTGACCACATGGTTTTCTATGCTTAAGCTATTTTTCTGTCTTTTAGTCTACAACTCACTTTCTTTTTCTTTTCTTTTTTTTTTTTTTAGATAGAGTTTCACTCTTGTCGCCCAGGCTGGAGTGCAGTGGCGTGATCTCAGCTCACTGCAACCTCCACCTCCCAGGTTCAAGTCTCCTGAGTAGCTGGGATTACAGGCACTCACCACTACGCCTGGCTAAGTTTTGTGTTTTTAGTAGAGATGGGGTTTCACCATGTTGGCCAGGATGGTCTTGAACTCTTGACATCAGGTGATCCACCCACCTCAGCCTCCCAAAGTGCTAGGATTATAGGCAAGAACCACCATGCCTGGCCTACAACTCACTTTCAAAATTTACTAAACTTAGATAGATTCCTTGAAACATACAATTAGCAACGCTGACACAATGAAATAGAATATGTAAAGAGTCCTATATCTATAAAGAAACTTAATTCACAATAAAAAACTTCCCCCTATAGAAAGGACTTTACTAGTGAATTCTGTCAAATAAGGAAGAAATAATTTTAATACTAGACAAGCTCTTTCTGAAAATACAGGAGGAGGAAATGCTTCACAGCTTTATTTAGGAGGCCTGTGTGATTCTGTAACAAAAATTTGATTAAGACAAGAAAAGCTAGGTGTGGTGCTGCACTCCTGTAGTCCCATCTACTCAGGAGGCTGAGGCAGGTGGGTCACATGAGAGCAGAAGTTTGAGGTTACAGTGAGCTATGATCATGCCATGCCACTATACTCCAGCTGGGTGACAAAGCAGAGACTATATATACACACACACACACACACACACACACACACGTATATATATACACACATACATATATACACACACACATATACACACATACATATATCTATATACACACATGTGTGTGTATATATATATTTTTAAGTGCAGGAGTGGTGGCTCATGCCTGTAATCCTAGAACTTTGGGAGGCTGAGGCAGGTGGATAATTTGAGGTCAGGAGTTCGAGACCAGCCTGCCCAACACAGCAAAATCCCATCTCTACTAAGAATACAAAAATTAGCCAGTTGTGGTGGCACACATCTGTAATCCCAGCTACTCAGGTGGCTGAGGCAAGAAAACTGCTTGTACCCAGGAAGTAAAGGCTGCAGTGAGCTGAGATAGCGCCACTGCACTCCAGCCTGGGTGACAGAGCAAGACTCCATCTCAAAACAAAACAAAACAAAACAAAAACCCAACCAAACAAACAAAAAAAGGACATTACATTACAAGAAAATTATAGACCTCACAAATATAGATGCAAAACTCTTTGATAAAATATTAGCAGATCTACTTTGGCAATACATTTGTAGGATTGGGTTTATCATGGCCAAGTGGGCTTATTCTAGAAATAAGAAGGTTTGGCATTCAAAAGTCAATTATTATAATTCTCTATATTATATTGAAAAAAGAAGAAAAACATGATCATTTCAGTTAATGTATAAAAATCTTTTGACAGAATTAAACACCCATTCAGGATAAAAATCTCAGCAAACTAGGAATAGAGGGGATCATCCTCAACTCGATAAATACCATCTGCAAAAATCCTGGAGTTAACATATCAGAAAAAGAGAAAAGCTAACTCAGACACTACCAGTTTGGGCTCAGTGCTAATACCTGGCTGCCATATCTACAGTTGACTTAGCACTTGATATGGTTTGTCTGTGTCCCCATCCCAATCTCAACTTGAATTGTATCTCTCAGAATTCCCACCTGTTGTGGCAGGGACCCAGGGGGAGGTAATTGAATCATGGGGGCTGGTCTTTCCCATGCTATTCCCATGACAGTGAATAAGTCTCACGAGATCTGATGAGTTTATCAGGGGTTTCCACTTTTGCTTCCTCATTTTCTCTTGCTGCCACCATGTAAGAAGTGTCTTTCACCTCCTGCTATGATCCTGAGGCCTACCAGCCATGTGGAACTGCAAGTCCAATCAAACCTCTTGTTCTGGGCCAGGCGCGGTGGCTCACGCCTGTAATCCCAGCACTTTGGGAGGCCAAGGTGGGTGGATCACCTGAGGTCAGGAGGTCGAGACCAGCCTGACCAACATGGAGAAACTCCGTCTCTACTAAAAATACAAACTTATCTGGAGTGGTGGCACAGCTACTCGAGAGGCTGAGGCAGGAGAATCACTTGACCCGGCAGGCGGAGGCTGTAGTGAGCTGAGATCATGTCATTGCACTCCAGCCTGGGCAACAAGAGGGAAACTCCATCTCAAAAAACAAAAACAAAAACACCTCTTGTTCTTCCCAGTCTCAGATACGTCTTTACCAGCAGCATGAAAATGGACTAATGTCGTAAACTGGTACTGGAGTAGGGTGTTGCTGAAAAGATACCCAAACATGTGGAAGCAACTTTAGAACTGGGTAACAGGCAGAGGTTGGAACACTTTGGAGGGCTCAGAAGCAGACAAGAAAATGTGGGAAAGTTTGGAATCTCCTAGAGACTTGTTGAATGGCTTTGACAAAAATGATAATAGAAATATGAACAATAAGGTCTAGGCTGATGTGGTCTCAGATGGAGATAAGGAACTTGTTGGGAACTGGAGCAAAGGTGACTCTTGTTATGTTTGAGAAAAGAGACTGGTGGGCTGAGCGCAGCAGCTCACGCCTGTAATCCCAGCACTTTGGGAGGCCGAGGCAGGTGGATCATGAGGTCAGGAGATTGAGATCATCCTGGCTAACATGGTGAAACCCCGTCTCTACTAAAAATACAAAAAAAAATTAGCCAGATGTGGTGGCAGGTGCCTGTAGTCCCAGCTACTCGGGAGGCTGAGGCAGAAGAATGGCATGAACCTGGGAGGCGGAGCTTTCAGTGAGCCCAGATAGTGCCACTGCACTCCAGCTGGGGTGACAGAGCAAGACTCCATCTCAAAAAAGAAAAAAAAATTAGAAAAGAGACTGGTGGGATTTTTACCCTGCCCTAGAGATCTGTGGAAGTTTGAACGTGTGAGAGATGGCTTAGGGTATCTGATGGAAGAAGTTTCTAAGCAACAAAACATTCAAAAAGTGACTTGAGTGCTGTTAAAAGCATTCTGTTTTAAAAGGAAAACAGAGCATAAAAGTTCAGAAAATTTGCAGCCTTATGATGTAGTAAAAGAGAAAAACCCATTTTTTGAGGAGAAATTCAAGCCAGTTGCAGAAATTTGCATATATAGCGAGGAGCCTAATGTGAATCCCCAAGACCATTGGGAAAATGTCTCCAGGCCATGTCAGACACCTTCATGGCAGCCCCTCCCATCACAGGCCCAGAGGCCCAGAAGGAAAAAGTGGTTTCATGAGCCAGGCCCAGAGTCCCCATGCCGTGTGCAGCCTAGGGACTTGTTGCCCTGGGTCCCAGCTGCTCCAAACATGGAAAAAACAGGCCAGCATAGAGCACGGGCTGTGGCTTCACAGGGTAGAAGCCCCAAGCCTTGGCAGCTTCCACATGGTGTTGAGCCTGTGGGTGCACAGAAGTCAAGAATTGAGGTTTGGGAACCTCTACCTAGATTTCAGAAGATGTATGGAAATGTCTGGATGCCCAGGCAGAAGTTTGCTACAGGGGTGGAGCCCTCATGGAGAACCTCTGCTAGGGCAGTGCGGAAATGTGGAGTTGGAGCCCCAGCACAGAGTCCCTAGTGGGGCACTGCCTAGTGGAGCTGTCAGAAGAGGGCCATCATCCTCCAGACCCCACAATGGTAGTTTCACTGACAGCTTGCACCGTGCACCTGGAAAAGCCACAGACACTCAATGCCAGCCCAAGAAAGCAGCCAGGAAGGAGGTTGTACCCTGCAAAGCCACAGCGGCAGAGCTGCCCAAGACCATGGGAACCCACCTGTTGCATCAGCATGACCTGGATGTGAGACCTGGAATTAAAGGAGATCATTTTGGAGCTTTAAAATTTGACTGCCCTGCTGGATTTTTGGACTTGCATGGGCCCTGTAACCCCTTTGTTTTGACTGATTTCTCCCATTTGGAATGGCTGTATTTACCCAATACCTGTACCCTCATTGTATGTAGAAAGTAACTAGCTTGCTTTTGATTTTACAGGCTCATAGGTGGAAGGGACTTGCCTTGTCTCAAATGAGACTTTGGACTGTGGACTTTTGGGTTAATGCTGAAATGAGTTAAGACTTTGGGGGACTGTTGGGAAGGCAGGACTGGTTTTGAAATGTGAGGACATGAGATTTAGAGGGGCCAAAGGTGGAATGATATAGTTTGACTGTGTCCCCACCCAAATCTCAACTTGAATTGTATCTCTCAGAATTCTCATGTGTTGTGGGAGGGACCCAGGGGGAGGTAATTGAATCATGGGGTCTGGTCTTTCATGTGCTGTTCTCATGATAGTGAATAAATCTCACAAGATCTGATGGGTTTATCAGGGTTTCCACTTTTGCTTCTTCCTCATTTTCTCTTGCAGCCACTGTGTAAGAAGTATCTTTTGTCTTCTGCCATGATTCAGAGGCCTCCGAGTTATGTGGAACTGTAAGTCCATTTAAATATCTTTTTCTTCCCAGTATTGGGTATGTTTTTATCAGCAGAATGAAAACAGAGGAACACAACACTTGTCATTTGTTGTGATAATATAAGTGTACATGTATCAGCCATGTTTCTAGTGTCTATAAATCTGTATTTAACATCTGCATATGTCAGATATGCATTGTTCTGGACAACCTGTTATTATGTCTGAGTCACCTTGCCTTGGCCTCCTACCTCTCTTATTGTCCCCAAGCCCCTTACAGGAGGAGTCCACCTCCTATCCTCCTGTGACCACACTTTTCTTTTTTTTTTCTTTTTTTGAGATGGAGTTTTGCTCTTGTTGCCCAGGCTGGAGTGCAATGGTGCAATCTTGGCTCATGGCAACCTCCCACTCCCAGGTTCAAGCGATTCTTCTGCCTCAGCCTCCCGAGTAGCTGGAATTACAGGCATGTGCCTCCACGCCTGGCTAATTTTTGTATTTTTAGTAGAGACAGGGTTTCTCCATGTTGGTCAGGCTGGTCTCGAACTCCCAACCTCAGGGGATCCACCCACCTTGGCCTCCAAAGTATTGGGATTACAGGCATAAGCCACCCTGCACCCGGCCGTCCACACTTTTCAAATAAAAACTGATAACCTTCTGGTCACATTTGACAGTTTACCTTAGAAGTAAGCAGGCTTACAAATTAATCCCCCTGGGGAAGATATTGTGACTTGATGGTGACATTCTGTCTCTGAGTAAAGAATCTTATCGAAAGTACTGCAAATTGTTGATGTACTGATGAATGCATAGCCTGCTGACACTGAATAGGATGCTGATTTATTTTAAGATTAGCTGAAGCATGAAGTTCTACTGATTGTCTTGCATGTAGGCATTTTTTAGCCCGCATGATGTAATCTGTAGCTAATGATCGCGACTTCTGTATTGTACCCGCCTATGAAAAGAGAACAACTCCAGTTTGAGAAGTCCTCCTCCTTGTTTTTAAACTTTCCTATAAAAAAACTCTTCAGGAGTTGGAGACCAGCCTGACCAACATGGTGAAACCCCGTCTCTAATAAAAATACAAAAATTAGCTGGGCTTGGTGGTGGGCACCTGTAATCCCAGCTACTCGGGAGGCTGAGGCAGGAGAATCACTTGAACCCAGGAGGCAGAGGTTGCAGTGAGCCAAGACTGCGCCATTGCACTCCAGCCTGGGTGACAGAGCAAGCCTCCGTCTCAGAAAAAAATAAAAAATAAAAAACAATTTTTCGCCATGGTGGGGCATGGCAGCTCGTACCTGTTAATCCCAGCACTTTGAGAGGCCAAGGCAGGAGGATCACTTGAGGCCAGTGAAAGGAGCTGGGCACATTCCTCAGCCCCGGGCTCAAAACTCCCTGAGCCTAGTACAAACACATCCCATCCTCCCATCCCACCACATACCACCATATATCTCTCAAACTCCCTGAGCCCAGTACAAACACCACCTGGAAAGTCTCCGATAAGAGGACAGCCGTTCAAGGTTACTGAAAGCGCGGGAGCCAAAAGAATTTCTTTGTTCCCCTGCAACTTTCAGGCTATAAAAAGCAAACGCTCGCATTGTTCGGGGCCCTCTTGTATACTGTGGAATGGAGGGACCAGGTTCGAACTTGTAGTAAAGATCCTTGCCGCTTGGCTTTGACTCTGGACTCTGGTGGTCTTCTTTGGGGAACAAACGGTCTAGGCATAACACCAGAAGTTTGAGACCTGCCTGGGCACCTAGTGACAGACTCCAGAACAACTGTAAGTTTGTTGGTGGGTCTTCCTGGGCCAATTCTCACATTCAGCTTTCAATAATCCCTTGTAAAATTATTTCTGTCTCAACAGCCTCAATTTTGGTAGACAAAACCAGCTGATTGACAGTCCCAATCACCTCCTCTATGGGGTTTTCACACTCTGGGCTACCATACTCCTGCCCTAATCATCCCAGAGCCAGGTACCAGACAACTAAGAGACAGCCCCTAAGCCCCAGGGGCCACTTACATTATGCAATTTTTTGTTTGTTCGTTTGTTTGTTTTAGCAGCAACAAGATTTATTTTGAAGAGTGAAAAAACAAAGCTTCCACAGCATGCAAGGGGACCCGAGTAGGTTGTCTAACAATTCAGTTGAAACTTTTTTTCTTTTTTTTTGAATGGAGTTTCACTCTTTTTGCCCAGGTTGGAGTGCAATGGCGCAATCTCAGCTCACTGCAACCTCCGCCTGCCAGGTTCAAGTGATTCTCCTGCCTCAGCTTCCTGAGTAGCTGGGATTACAGGTGCGCACCACCACGCCTGGCTAATTTTGTATTTTTAGTAGAGATGGTGTTTCACCATGTTGGCCAAGCTGGTCTCAAACTCCTGACCTCAGGTGATCCACCCGCCTTAGCCTCCCAAAGTGTTGGGATTACAGGCGTGAGCCAGCACGCCCACCTAATTTTTTTGTATTTTTAGTAGAGACACTATGTCTCTACTAAAGACCAGGCTGGTCTTGAACTCCTGACCTCGTGATCTGCCTGCCTTGGCCTCCCACAGTGCTGGGATTACAGGTGTGAGCCACCTCGCCCAGCCCATGAATCAAAGATTTTAAGGTCAACTTGGTGGGTGGGGGAAAGCCAGTAAGCCAGGAGTGCTGATTGGTCAGGGGTGAAATCATAGGGAATCCGAGCTGTCTTCTTGGACTGAATCTGTTCCTGGGTGGAGGCCACAGGATCAGATGAGCCAGCTAATTCGTCAAGTACAGGGTCTGCAAAACGTCTCAAGCACTGATCTGAGGAGCAGTTTAGGAAGGGTCAGAATCTTGTAGCCTCCAGCTGCCTAACTCCTAAATCGTAATTTCAAATCTTGTGGCTAATGTTAGTCCTAAAGGGCAACCTAGTCCCCTGGCAAGAAGGAGGTTTACTTTGCAAAAGGGTTGTTTTCATCTTTGTTTTAAACTATAAATTTCTCCCAAAGTTAGCTCAGCCTACACTCAGGAATGAACAAGGACAGTTTAGAGGTTAGAAGCAAGATGGAGTCGGTTAAATTAGATCTTTTTCACTGTCTCAGTCATAATTTTGCAAACGTAGTTTCAAGACCTTTGTGTAGTGTGGACCTGGCATAGTACATGAGCCCAGAAGAGTTATTTAAATGTGATTAAACTAAACACAGAGACATACTTTTCTTGGATATAACATTGTATCAGAAAAAATGAAGAAAGTTTGGATAAATTTAAATATTAAATAATAGTTTGTTGACTATGAGGCAAAAAGAAAATCCAGGGAACTCACCACCCAGTCATCCCTGTGGTCCTGAGGTTCCTGGTCAGTCAGCTGTCTTCTGTCCTTCAAATCTTGTGATGTTTGTTTCATACATAATACCCAGGACTGTTAGTTGTACTCAGTATGAGGAATAAGGAAACTACCACAACTCACACATATGAAATAGATAATTTGAATAGCTGCATAACTATTAAAGAAATTGAATTCATAATTTTAAAACTCTCAAAAAGGAAAAATTCAGGGCCAGATGGTTTCATTGCAGACTCCTGCCAAATGCTTAAAAAGTTAACACCAGTTGTACACAATCTCTTTTAGAAAATAGGGGAGAAGGGAATATTTCCCAACTCATTTTATGAAGTTAATATCTGCCTAATGCCAAAATCAAAGAAAGTATTAAAAACACAGGCCAGGCACAGTGGCTCACATCTGTAATCCCAGCATTTTGGGAGGCTGAGGTAGAAGGGTTGCTTGAGCCCAGGAGTTCCAGAGACTAATATTGGTAACCTGGTGCGATCCCATCTCTATTTAAAAATTAATTAATTAAAACAAAAAACTATAAACCTATATCCCTCATGAGTAGAGATGCAAAGCTCCTTAATCAAATATTAGTAAATAGAATTCAACAATATATCTTTAGAGATTATACAACATGTCTGAGTAGGGTTGATTCCAAGGATGCCAGCATGGTTTAATATTTGAAAATCAGTGTAATCTATCATATTAACAGCATAAAGAGAAGCAAATCACATGATCGTGTCCATAGATGCAGAAAAAGCTTTTGACAAAATTCAAGACCCATTAATGATAAAAAACTTTCAAAAAAAAAAAAAGCAATAGAGAAAAATACTTCTTCCATCTACAAAAAACCTACAGCTGCCAGGCACGGTGACTCGTGGCTGTAACTGCAACACTTTGAGGATCTCTTGAGCCCAGGGGCAAGAGACCAGCCTGGGCAACACAGAGAGACCCTGTGTCTACAAAAAACAAAATTAAAAAAATTAGCTGGGCATGGTGGCTTCTGCAAGGCATGAGGCTCACTTGAGCCTGGGAGGCAAGGCTGTGGTGAGCTGTGATCATACCATCGCACTCCAGCCTGGGTGACAAAGTGAGTGAGACCCTGTCTCCAAAACAAACAAACCTACAGCTAACATACTTGATGGTGAAAGACATAATGTTTTCCCTTTAAGACCAGCGACAAGGAAAAAAAAAATAAGATCAGGAACAAGGAAAGGGTATCAGCTCTTATCAGTCTTACTCAACATAATGCTGAAAGTTCTATGCAGTGTATAAAGCAAGAAAAGGAAATGAAAGGCATACAAACCATATGGAACAGAAAGGAAGAAGTAAACTTGTCCATGGCTGGGCGCAGTGGGTCACCCCTATAATCCCAGCACTTTGGGAGGCCAAAATGGGAGGATCACTTGAGTTCAGGAATTCAAGTCCAGCCTGGCCAACATGGTAAAACCCATCTCTACTAAAAATACAAAAAATTAGCTAGGCGTGGTGGCACACTCCTGTAGTCTCAGGTATTCAGGAGGCTGGGGCACAAGAATCACTTGAACCTGGGAGGCAGAGGTGGCAGTAAGCCCAGATGGCACCACTATACCTCAGCCTGGGCAACAGAGCCAGACTCCATCTGAAAAAAAAAGAATTTCCAGGTATGGTGGCTCACCCCTGTAATCCCTGCACTTTGGAAGCCTGAGGCGGGTGGATCTCCTGAGGTCAGGAGTTCAAGACCAGTCTGAGCAACATGGTGAAACCGCATCTCTACTAAAAATACAAAAATTAGCTGGAAAAGGTGGCACGTGCCTGTAATCCAGCAATTCAAGAGGCTGAGGCACAAGAATCACTTGAACCCAGGAGGCAGAAGTTGCAGTGAGCCGAGGTCGTACCATTGCACTCTAGCCTGGGCAACAGAGCAGGACTCCATCTCAAACTAATAGCAACAACAATAACAAAATTGTCCCTACTTGCAGATAGCATAGATATATATACATAAAATATATTTAAATATATGTATATATACTTATATATTTATATATACATATAAATGAATATTTATATATGCATATGTATTTATATATACTATATTTAAATATATTTTATAATTATATTATATAATTATATTATAATTAATTATATATAATTATAATTATAATATAATTATATAATTATATATTATATAATTGTATATATCTTTATATATAAAGATATATATCTATATATCTCATATAATTATATAGATATCTTTATAGATAGATATATATCTATTATATAGATATATAATTATTATATATAATTATATCTATGTAATAATATATCTATATAATTATATCTACATAATTATATATCTATATTACATATATAATTATAATATATCTATATTACATAGATATATGATTATAATATATCTATATTACATAGATATATGATTATAACATATCTATATTATATAAATAATTATATATCTGTATAATTATATATCTTTATATATAAAGATATCTATATAATTATATAGATATCTGTATCATTATAGATATATATCTATATATAGATATATATCTATATACTTTATATATCTATATATCTATATATCTATATAGATATATATATCTATATATAGATATATATCTATATACTTTATATATAGATATATATACTTTATAGATATATATCTATATACTTTATATATAGATATACTTTATATATAGATATATATCTATATACTTATATATAAGTATACTTATATATATGTACATATAAATATATATATTATCTCTATATACATATATATATTTTTTGAGATGGAGTATCACTCTGTCGCCCAGGCTGGAGTGCAGTGAAGCAATCTTGGCTCACTGCAAGCTCTGCCTCCTGGGTTCACGCCATTCTCCTGCCTCAGCCTCCCAAGCTGGGACTACAGACACCTGCCACCATGCCCTAATTTTGTTTTTTTTTTTGTATTTTTAGTAGAGACGGGGTTTCACCGTGTTAGCTAGGATGGTCTCAATCTCCTGACCTCGTGATCCGCCCCTAGCATATATATTTTTAACATTTTATTGGAGATGGAGTTTTACAGTGTTGCCCAGGCTGGTCTTGAACTCCTGAGCTCAGTCAATCCACCCACCTCACCCTCCCACAGTGTGATGACAGGGGTGAGCCACTGTGCCTGGCCAGACATCATAATTTTCTATGTAGAAAATCTCAAAGTAAAAAAAAAAAAAAAAAAAAAAAAATTTCCTAGAAGTAGTGCAGAAGTCAATTGTATTTCTACATACTAGCATGAACATGAAGGCATCAAAATTAACAATGGAGTACCATTTAAAATCACTCAAAAAGTACTCACGTATAAATATAGCAAAATATGTACATGACTTACCTGCTAAAAACTACACAAATTTCAGGAAAGACATCAAAGAAGCTCTAAATAAATAAGGAGACACACTATGCTGATGAACTAAAAGACTGAACATAGTAAAAATGGCAATTCTTTCCAAGTTGATATACAGGTATAATGCAATTCCTATGAAAATTGCAGCAAGATTATCTGTAGATATAGATGCAATATTATTCTAAAATGTGTGTAGAAAGGCAAAGGAACTAGAATAGCTAAAGCAATTCTGAAAAAGAATAAAGTAGGAGCAATCAGTTCACTTGATTTCAAGACTCATAATATAGCTACAGTAATCAAGTAGTTTGGTATTGGTAGAGGGATAGACACATAGATTAACATAACATAACATAACATAACATAACATAACATAACATAACATAACAGACTCAGGAATAGACCCACATAAATATGCCCAACCGATTGGGCAAAAGCAATTCAACAGAAGAAAGACAGCCTCTTCAAAAGATGGTACTGGAACAATTGGACATTAAAAAGCAAAAAAATAAATCTCAGCCAAGTCTCATATTTTATAGAAAAACTCAAGGGCCTGGTACAGTGGCTCACGCCTGTAATTCCAGCACTTTGGAAGGCCGACGTGGGTGGATCATGAGGTCAGGATCAAGACCAGCCTGGAAAAGATGGTGAAACCCTGTCTCGACTAAAAATACAAAAAATTAACCTGGTGTGGTGGCGGATGCCTGTAATCCTAGCTACTTGGAAGGCTGAGGCAGAGACTTGCTTGATCCTGGGAGGCAGAAGTTTCAGTGAGCCAAGATTGCACCATTGCACTCCAGCCTGGGTGACAGAGTGAGACTCTGTCTCAAAAAATAAAAAGAAAGAAAGAAAAAAAAGAACAACAACAACAAAAAAGGCAAGACAGAAAACAAGAGAAGATGGGAGGTTGAGGCAGGAGAATGGCATGAACCCAGGAGGCGGAGCTTGCAGTGAGCCGAGATTTCGCCACTGCACTCCAGCCTGGGCGACAGAGCAAGACTCTATCTCAAACAAAAAAAAGAAAAAAACAGAAGAAAGGAAGGAAGGAAGGAAGGAAGGAGGAAAGACAGAAAGAAAGAAAGAGAGAGAGAAAGAAAGAAAGGAAAGAAAGAAAAAAAAAAAAAGAAGGAAGGAGGAAAGACAGAAAGAAAAAGAAAGAAAGGAAGGAAGGAAGGAAAGAAGGAAGAAAGAAAGAAAAAAAGATCCTCCCAATGTTCAGGGAGGAATACATATTGGTAAAACGCCATCTCTACTAAAAATACAAAAATTAGTCAGGCATGGTGGCAGGTGCCTGTAATCCCAGCTACTCGGGTGGCTGAGGCATGAGAATCACTTGAACCGGGGAGGTGAAGGTTGCAGTGAGATGAGATCACACCACTTCACTCCAGCCTGGGCAACAGAGCAAGGCTGTCTCAAAAAAAAAAAAAAAAAAAAAAAAAAAGAAGGAAAAGAAAGAAAGAAAAAGAAAAAAATAAATGAACACATACAATGTGTGAGACAAAGAAACAGTCTTTGAGGGAAAGACTCAGAAGAAGAATAAACTGAAAAATGAATCGGTGAGCTGTGTGATAACATCAAATGGCCTAATATATTTGTAATTTGAGGTCCAGATGTATCGGGATGGGGTGGAAGGAGGGATGGCCAAAAACATTTGAAGAAATAATGGCCTGTGTTTTCAAATTTGATGAAACTATAAACCCACAGCTCAAACAAACAAGAAAACCCAACAACCACAAGCAGAAGGAAAATGAAGAAAATCACACCAAAGCACAATATAATAAAATTGCTGTCCAGGTGTGGTGGCTCACGCCTGTAACCCCAGCACTTTGGAAATCCACGGTGAGTGAATCGCTTGAGTCCATGAGTTTGAGACCAGCTTGGGCAACATGGCAAAACCCTGTCTCTCCAAAAAAAAAAAAAAAAATTAGCCAGGCATGATGGCACAGACCTGTAGTCCCAGCTACTCAGGGGGAGGCTGAGGTGGAAGGATGGCTTGAGTGACAGAGCGAAACTCCGTCTCAAAAAAAATAATTCAGGCTGGGCGGTGGCTCATGCTTTGGGAGGCCTCTAAGTCTTCACCTCCTATTAACACAACATCTTCATTAGCACAACTTCACCCCAAGTCCTCTGGCCAGGCATGGCTTCTTTTGGGCAGATGATCTGGGAAGTACCCACTGATCTATTCCCACCAAGAACCCCCACATTTCCTTGTTCTGCAATGGTTCACCCTCAACCCAGGAATCTGAAGCAATAATTTTTAATCATGTAGTTTGAGGGGGAGAGGTGATGAGAATGTTGACATATTTAGTTGATAACTAAGGCATAGAAAAATCAGCTAAACTTGGGCCATTTTTTCATATGTAGATAACAGCTACACACACACACACGCACACACACACGCACACGCAATACATTCACATATAGGCATGCTCAACAGGTTTTTAACTGCCCAAACACACTTGGAATTCATCTGTGTAGAACATTCCAACACTCCTGCCTCAAAGGATGGTTGATCAGAGGACAAGATAACCAACACAATGTTTGGCTTTTGGTTTGCAAAATAGGCTTCTGAGGTTTCAAGGCAAAGATTTTAGTTTGAGACTACATTTCCAAGTCTGCAAGGTCTGTTTGAGACTCACGCCAAATTTCTTTTTTCTTTTTTTTTTTTTTAAATGCCAAATCTCTAAAGATATATTTACTTTAGGAATATGGAAAGATTGGGTGAGATCAGCGCTCTCCTGCCCCCTGTGATAAAGACCCCTTCCTCTGCCTGGGCAGGAGAAAGTTGGTGATACCATGAAACGTGGAGGGCTTTGGATCAGGGCATGAGAGTATTTGTTCTCTAGCTCTTGGTTGACATTGCCTAGGAGTCAGTGTGTTGGCTGAGTCTCGGGGTGTCACTTCTGTCCTGGCCTGGCTACACCTTCTTAACTCATTTATCCCGGAGGTTGCAATTTTTTGTGTGTGAAAAGTCAGATCTTGGCAATGATCTTGAGCAGTAGGGTATAAATAACTCCCACAAGCTTAGAGTTCCAATAATGGAACACTAGTTAAGTATTATTCAGGATGTGTATTATCTGCTGGAATGCCAAGGCTCCCCTGCCTGTGCCCCAGCCTTTGTGCAGCACTCAGATTCATCGTGACACCCAGAGAGGTTGTGGACAGGCCTAGCATCCCCACTGAGGCTGGGCACTTATCATGTACACTCTGACTATAGTCAGTAGATGACCTAGTCTTGGAGAAAAACTGTGAAAGTAATCACCCCCCAAGGTCACTGTTTGAAAGCACTGTGGTTTCTTAGATTTAATCTATTCATTATATGCTGGTGATTTATGGTTTTCACATCAAAGAAGTGAGCACTTACACTTTACACCCTCAGGGAAAATCTGGCCAGGGGAGGAGGGGATTGGTTGGTCTCTCTCACACACAGGAACAGACGGTCTCAAACACAGATGCACATGGAGAACTAGTGACCCTTTGGAAAGCCTGTCTTTTGTTTTAAGGGAATTATCTGTGGGCTGGCTATATAAACTAATGTTTACACTTGATAGAGAATGAAAGTGGACTATTTTGATTATTTGACATTGTGAGTCATATGAAAAACATGTTTAAAGACAAAATAGGTGGGCCGGGTGCGGTGGTTCACGCCTGTAATCCCAGCACTTTGGGAGGCCGAGGCGGTTGGATCACCTGAGGTCAGGAGTTTGAGACTAGCCTGGCTAACATGGTGAAATCCCGTCTCTACTAAAAAGTACAAAAATTAGCTGGGCGTGGTGGCTCATGCCTGTAATCCCAGCTACTTGAGAGGCTGAGGCAGGAGAATCGCTTGAACCCAGGAGGCGGAGGTTGCAGTGAGCTGAGATCATGCCACTGCACTCCAGCCTGGGTGACAAAAGCAAAACTCAGTCTAAAAAAAAAAAAAAAAAAAAAAAGACAAAATAGGCTGGGCTTGGTGGCTTGCCCCTGTAATCCTAGCACTTTGGGAGGCTAGGGTGGGTAGATCGCCTGAGGTTAGGAGTTGGAGACCAGCCTGGCCAACATGGCAAAACCCCGTATCTACTAAAAATACAAAAATTAGCCAGGCATGGTGGCGTACGCATGTAGGCCCAGCTATCTGGGAGGCTGAGGCACCAGAACCACTTTTACCTGGGAGGCAGAGATTGCAGTGAGCTGAGATCATGTGCCAACGCACTCTAGCCTGGGCGACAGAGACTCTTTCTCAGAAATAAATAAATAAAGACAAAATCAAAATTAAACCTCTCCAGTGCTTAAGGTTTTATTCTATAATTTTAAATTTTTAAACAACGAACAAGTGTGTCTGAACACGAGAGTAAAAAAAAATGCATTATCTTAGTATGGGAAAGATGTTTCTAAACATTGTAAAAATTAAAGAAGCAGTGTAAGAAAATAGTGCCAAATTTGATTATACAAAATTTTAGGCTAGGTATGGTGGCTCACGCCTGTAATCCCAGCACTTCAGGAGGCTAAGGCACAAGGATAACTTGAGCCCAGGAGTTTGAGACCAGCCTGGGCAACATTGCAAGATCTCCTCTCTACAAAGAATAACAAATTGGCTAGGGCATGATGGTATGGGCCTGAGATCTCATTTACTTGGAAGGCTGAGAAGGTGGGTGGATTGCTTGAGCCTAGAGGTTAAGGACACAGTGAGCTGATGAGTGCACCACTGCAGGAAAATAAATACCATAAACAAAATAAAAACCGAAATAAAAAATTGGTTAAAAATTTTGCTACATATGTGACAACAGACTAATATTCTTCAACATGTAAGGAGTTCCTGCAAAACAAGGAGAAAAAACAAAAATCCAACTAGATTAGACCACAACGTGGACAATTCACAAGAAATACATTTCAAATTTTTTTGTTTTATTCTTTTAACAGCTTTTTTGAGATACATTTCATGTACTATATACTTTACTTATTTAAATTATACAAGTCAGCTTTCAATATATTCATAGTTATGCATCTATTATCATAATCAATTTTGGAATACTTTTATTACTCCAGAAAGAAATGTAAGCACCTGAGAAGTTCTTCCTGCCCATCATGTAACTGCCCAGCGGGTTCACCTTGCCCTCTGCCTAGACAGAGCCAATTTATCAAGACAGGGGAATGGCAATACAGAAAGAGTAATTCACGCAGAGCCAGCTGTCCAGGAGACCAGAGTTTTATTATTACTCAAAGCAGTCTCCCTGGGCATTCAGGGAGCGGAGTTTCTAAGGACAATTTCGTGGGTTGGGAGAAGCCAGTGAGTTAGGAGTACTGATTGGTCGGTGATGAAATCACTGGGAGTTGAAGCTGTCTTCGTGGACTGAGTCAGTTCCTGGTTGGGGGCCACAAGATCAGATGAGCCAGTTTATTGATCTGGGTGGAGCCAGCTGATCCATCAAGTGCAGGGTCTGCAAAATATCTCAAGCACTGATCTTAGGAGCAGCTTAGGGAGGGTCAGAATCTTGTAGCCTCCAGCTGCATGACTCCTAAACCATAATTTCTAATCTTGTGGCTAACGTTAGTCCTACAAAGGCAGTCTAGTCCCGAGGCAAGAAGGAGGTCTGCTCTGGGAAAAGACTGTTAGGGTCTTTGTTTTAAACTATACACTATAAACTAAGTTTCTCCCAAAGTTAGTTCAGCCTACCCCCAGGAATGAACAAGGACAGCTTGGAGATTAGAAGCAAGATGGAGTTGGTTAAGTTAGATCTCTTTCACTGTCTCAGTCATAATTTTACAAAGGTGGTTTCAATTGCAAAGACGAAATTATCATACTTCACTGAGACCACGAAATTGCAGTAAAGAAAGACTTCAATTGATGTGAGGCTGGTTACACCACATGTTAGACGGAGTTACTACTCAAATCAATATTACCAAAGGCTTAAAGGTTAGGGGTGTTTTAAAGATAGTTCGGTGGGCAGGGAGTTAGGGTATAGGTGCTGATGATTAGTTGAGGATTCAACCATAGGGGTATGGAAAATGATCCTTATGTCTGAGTCGGCTTCTTGGTGGGTGTCCCAGGACTGGCTGAGTCATGGGCCTGGGTGGGGCCATCTAGTAGTAAAAAATGCAAACCCTGGAAAGACATTTCAAAAGGCCAATCTTAGGCTCTACAATAGTGATGTTATTTATGGGAATAATTGGGGAAGTTGCTAATCTTGTGACCTCTGGAATAATGTCTGGTAACCACTTAAGTGATTTTGCAAAGGCAGTTTCAGAAATCATGCACTCCTTAGCCGTTACCCCTCAATTCCCCATTCCCCCCAGTCTTAGGCGTCAATATAATTTGTCTCCATTAATTTGTCTTTCAATTCATGAACATAGGATGCTTTTTAACTTATTTTGGCCTTTAATTACCTTCAACATTATTTTATTCTTTTGGAATCTGTTATAAGTAGAATTCTTTTCTTAATTTCATTTTCAGTTTGTTCATTTGCTACTGTATAGAAATACAACTGATTTTTGTATATTGATCATATATCCTAAAACCTTGCTGAACTCATTTATTAGTTCTAAGAGTTTTGTTTTGTTTTGTTTTGTTTTTGAGACAGAGTTTCGCTCTTGTTGCCCAAGCTGGAGTGCATTGGCACTATCTTGGCTCACCACAGCCTCCACCTCCCGGGTTCAAGCGATTCTCCTGCTTCAGCCTCCTGAGTAGCTGGGATTACAGGCATGCGCCACCACACACAGCTAATTTTGTATTTTTAGTAGAGACAGGGTTTCTCCATGTCGGTCAGGCTGGTTTCGAACTCTTGACCTCAGGTGATCCACCTGCCTCGGCCTCCGAAAGTGCTGGGATTACAGGCATGAGCCACTGCGCCCGGACGGTTAGTTCTAAGAGTTTTTTTAGTGGATTCCTTAGGAACAAATTACTTTTAAATATATGAAAAGAGATCAACTTCTCCTATAATAATAAGATAAATGCAAATCCAGATTACCACAGGATATGATAAATTCACCTACTAAATTGGCAAAGATCTAAAATTTTGATATCATTGTGTAGATGATATCATTGTGTAGGTGTGGTATCTATTAAGACAAATACTCATACTTTTTCTTCAGAATTCTGAAACCACCATTGCAAAAGTATAACTGAGGCAGTAAAAGAGATCTAACCCAACCAGCTCCATCTTGCTTCTAACTTCCAGGCTGTCCTTGTTCATCCCTGCGGGTAGGCTGAACTAACTTTGGGAATAACTTAGTTTATAGTTTGAAGCAAAGATGTTAACAGCTCTTTCCCAAAACAAACTCCCTTCTTGCCTGGGAACTAGAATGTCTTCGTAGAACTAACAAATTAGTCAAAAGATTAGAAATTATGGTTTAGGAGTCACGCAGCTGGAGTCTACAAGATTCTGACCCTCCGCAAATTGCTCCTGGGGATAACAACACTATTGTAAAACCTAAGACCTAAGACTGCTTGAGACATTTTGTATACTCTGCACTTGATGGACCAGCTGGCACCACCCAGACTGATCAACTGGCTCATCTGATTTTGTGGCCTCCATTCAGGAACTGACTCAGCACAAGAGGACAGCGTATGATGTCATCTCCGACCCAATCAGCACTCCCGAATCACTGGCGCCACCCCTCACTCATCAAATTATCCTTAAAAACTCTGATCCCTGGCCAGGCACGATAGCTCACACCTGTAATCCCAGCACTTTGGGAGGCCAAGGCGGGTGGATAACGAGGTCAGGAGTTTGAGATCAGCCTGGCCAAGATGGTGAAACCCCATCTTTACTAAAAATACAAAAATTAGCCAGGTGTGGTGGTGCACACCTGTAGTCCCAGCAACTTGGGAGGCTGAGGCAGGAGAATAGCTTGAATCTGGGAGGAAGTGGTTGCGGTGAGCCGAGATCGCACCATTGCACTCCAAACTGGGCGACAAGAGCGAAACTCCGTCTTAAAAACAAACGAACAAAAAACCCCCACTCTGATCCCCGAATGCCTGGGGAGACCGATTTGAGTAATAATAAAATTCCCATCTCCGTATGGCTCTGTGCGAATTACTCTTTCTCTATTGCAATTTGCCTGTCTTGATAAATCGGCTTTGTCTAGCCAGCAGGCAAGGTGAACCTTTTAGGTGGTTATACATTTATAAAATATCCTGCTTCTCAACATAACCATAATGTCACCATCATCCCACTCCCCAATAAAATAATTATCCGTGATCTTCGAGTACCCAGTATACTTGCTGTTTGACAATTATTATTATTATTATTGGGACGGAGTTTCACTGTTGTCACCCAGGTTGGAGTGCAGTGGCGCTACCTCGGCTTAACGCAACCTCTGTTCAAGGGATTCTCCTGCCTCAGATTCCTGAGTGGCTGGAATTGCAGGCACCCGCCACCACACCTGGCTAATTTTTTGTATTTGTAGTAGAGACAGGGTTTCACCGTCTTAGCCAGGTTGATCTTGAACTCCTGACCTCAGGTGATCTGCCTGCCTAGGCTTCCCAAATTGCCAGGATTACAGGTGTGAGCCATTGCACCCAGCCTGACAATTATTATACTATCCTTTTCATGAGCACTCCATCAGCTCAAATCCTGTCCCAAAAAGTTTATTAGAGTCTTCTACATCGTCTCTTATATCTCAAAATTCCTCCTCTCCATTTTCCGCTAGATAGCACCAGATTGACTCAGCAAAGTTTACCCCGCAAACCTGACCGAACAACTTAAATGGTTTCCAACTGTATGGTGAAACTCCTTTATAAAAGTGTAGTTCTGTATATAACTTATTTTGATCCTTGACATAACTCTGTAAGAATGGGCAATGAGAGTTTAAATTCCCCCAATATCCTGGCGCTTCACAACCCCTGTGTCCTAATAAATCCATATGACCAAGTATTCCCAGACCATGTCATGCATTTATTCATAATGAACAGTTGTTGAACCCTTACTGTGCTCTAGGAGTATACTGACAATGAAAACAGAGTTTGTTGTTCCCCCGGACTTTATAATGGGCTGGGAGAACAGAGGATACACAAGTAAACAAATTGATACCTATGCAATTACAAAAAGGGATCTATGCTACAAGTGGAAACAACAAGGGTGTAAGTAAAAGAGAATAATAGTGGGCAATCTATTTGTGCGGGTGGTCAGGGGAGGCTTCTCTGAGGAGGTGATATTCAAAAGCATTTATTTGCCTGCTGTGCAGAAAATGACCTGTAGGGAGGTGGGGAGTCAGCCAAGGGAAATGGAAAGAAGCCTGGTAAGTTGACCAGATGGCTGAACTTTGCTCCTGCTGTTTCTCTCCTCAAGTCCTTCATCGAGTGAACATTTCCTGAGTACCATGTGATGTCTCCCCGCTCCCCGACCCTGTGATGTGTAAATGTTCTTGTGGATACAGACTTTGTGCCCCCTCCAGAGGCTAATGAATAATGGTATCTGCTGAACCAGGGAATGGAAGGGCTGTTTTGGTTTTCTTTTCTTTCTTTCTTTTTTTTTTTTGACACGGAGTTTCGCTCTTGTCACCCAGGCTGGAGTGCAATGGCGCGATCTCGGCTCACTGCAACCTTCGCCTCCTGGGTTCAAGCAATTCTCCTGCCTCAGCTTCCCGAGTAGCTGGGATTACAGGCATGCGCCACCACACCCGGCTAATTTTGTATTTTTAGTAGAGACGAGGTTTCTCCATGTTGGTTAGGCTGGTCTCGAAATCCTGACCTCAGGTGATCCGCCCGCCTCAGCCTCCCAAAGTGCTGGGATTACAGGCATGAGCCACCGTGCCTGGCCTCTGGTTTTCTTTTTTTTTTTTTTTTGAGACGGAGTCTCGCTCTGTCGCCCAGGCTGGAGTGCAGTGGCCGGATCTCAGCTCACTGCAAGCTCCGCCTCCCGGGTTTATGCCATTCTCCTGCCTCAGCCTCCCGAGTAGCTGGGACTACAGGCGCCCACCACCTCGCCCGGCTAGTTTTTTGTATTTTTTAGTAGAGACGGGGTTTCACCGTGTTAGCCAGGATGGTCTCGATCTCCCGACCGCGTGATCCGCCCGTCTCGGCCTCCCAAAGTGCTGGGATTACAGGCTTGAGCCACCGCGCCCGGCCCCTCTGGTTTTCTTTATACAGACAGGGACAGTTGTTTGAGAGAGGCCTGGAAGGGCATGGCACTACAATTTGTGATTTTGCTGAGGCTCCAGGAGCATGGCATTAAGCCACAGTATAAATGAGTATCGAGAGGGGGTGCCTTCCAAGAGACACAGTTCCTGGGTTCTCTTTGCCCCTTATAGTCCCACCGCTGCCTGGCTTCCAGCAGACAGTGGCAGGCTAGTTTGCGGGAGAAAAAAATATTTTTCCCTCAACCCTCTCTGAGTTCTTTGTTGAGATGGACGGCTAGAACAAAAGACAGATTAACAAGAGAAAAGCAAACACGTTTATTAACATGACTATCTTATAAATACATGGGAGATAACTCAGAGAAATGAGACAATCTCAAGAGTAGATCTCAAAGAGGTAGCTTCAGACTTCCCTACCATCATTCCCTGACACAAATAATGAAAGGCGTGGGCCAGACCACCCTCATCCTCTGCTAGGACTGCCTGGCCAAGAGGTGCAGGGTAAACAAAAGCCAGGTTTGTGATGCAGATTGAGCTTGTGTTTTTTGCATTAATAAGAGTTTCCAGGGCTGGGCATGGTGGCTTACACATGTAATCCCAGCACTTTGGAAGGCTGAAGCGGGCAGCCCACCTGAGGTCAGGAGTTTGAGATCAGCCTGACCAATATGGAGAAATCCTGTCTCTACTTAAAACAAAACAAAACAAAACACAAAATTAGGTGGGTGTGGTGGCGCATGCCTGTGGTGGCGCATCCCAGCTACTCGGGAGGCTGAGGCAGGAGAATCACTTGAACCCAGGAAGGGGAGGTTGCAGTGAGCTGAGATAGCGCCACTGCACTCCAGCCTGGGCAACAAGAGCGAAACTTTGTCTCAAAAAAATAAAATAAAATAAGAATTTGCAATGATTTAGTCATCCTTGTCTTCCTGGTACAGAGAGGAAAACACTACTACAAATGCAGATTTTCTTTACAGAATAAGTTTCTCTTACAAAAGGATAACTGTTGACTGTTTTCAGTTTCTCCTGTGTCTGCTGTTTCCCAAAATAATCAGTTTAAAGTAATCTTATGTCAAAGAGGCATATTTGGAATGGCATATACTGGTCTCCTACAGACATGTTTTGGGGTGGCATGTGCTGAACTCCACCATTGGCTCCCTCTCCCTTTAATAGGAATGTAAATAACATTCCTAGGAGGCCATTGATCTCCACTGAGCTCCTGCACCAGCGCCAACAGACCAATCCAAGATGGAGTCCCTCCTGCTAAAGTTTGATGTCACCAAACTGAAACTAAATAAAGAGAGAGAGAGAGAGAAGTCAAATTCCCAAACAGGCCAGCTTTAGCTGGCTTGATAAGGGAGTCTCCTCTGCTTTAACCCTTATAAGGAAAGCAACTTTGAACCTACCAATTTGCTTTTTGTTCTTTGTTTCTGCTTTCTTCATCCTTTTACCTAAGGACTAAGCTCTAATTTTTTTTTTTTTATCTTGCCAAAATTCCTATCTAAGGATCTGGGGAATCATGCCCTACAAATCATATCAGATGGGTTTTATTTAACCTTGTATATTGTGACTTACTTTCCAATTTGGCATAACAAGGAAGAAAATCAAAATACTTTACCCCAAATCATGTTTCTCTGCCATTATCTTGAAATGGCCCGGCAAAGCCATGTCTTATGGGAAACAGCCATATTCTACAGAGAATCCCCTTTCCCCCATTTATTTATTTATTTATTTATTTATTTATTTATTACCTTTCTTCCTTTCCAGATCCAGGAGATAATCAACTAAGTACTAGGCACCCTTTTAGGTCCAATAAGAAACATTTCACAACCTGCTCTCTCTGAAGTCTACTATCTGAGAGCTTCCTCTGCACAATAAAACTTGGTTTCCACAATCCTTTATCTTAACCTGACCATTTCCTTTCTACTGATCCCAGGTCTTCAGATAAACTCAACCAATTGTTAATCAGAAAATGTTTAAATTTACCTATAACCTGGTAGCCTCCTCTTTGAGTTGTCCCGTCTTTCAGAACCAAACCAATGTATTTCTTTTTTTTTTTTTTTTTTTTTTTTTTTTTGAGACGGAGTCTCGCTCTGTCGCCCAGGCTGGAGTGCAGTGGCGGGATCTCAGCTCACTGCAAGCTCCGCCTCCCGGGTTCACGCCATTCTCCTGCCTCAGCCTCCAGAGTAGCTGGGACTACAGGCGCCCGCCACCTCGCCCGGCTAGTTTTTTGTATTTTTTAGTAGAGACGGGGTTTCACCGGGTTAGCCAGGATGGTCTCGATCTCCTGACCTTGTGATCCGCCCGTCTCGGCCTCCCAAAGTGCTGGGATTACAGGCTTGAGCCACCGCGCCCGGCCAATGTATTTCTTAAATATATTTGATTGATGTCTCAGGCCTCCTTAAAATATATAAAATCAAGCTGTGCCTCGACCACCTTGGGCTCATGTTCTTAGTGTTATAAAGTTTTGGTGCCACAAAAGAAATAGCACTCGAATATAAAATTTTCTTTTAATTCTCAGCAAGGCAAGGTATTTCTATAGAAGGGTGCACCCTCACAGATGGAGCAATGGTGAGCGCACACTTGGACAAGGGAGGGGAAGGGGTTCTTATCCCTGACGCACATGGCCCCTGCTGCTGTGTCGTTCCCTTTTGGCTAGGGTTAGAGGGCACAGGATAAACTAATTCTGATTGGCTAATTTAAAGAGAATGATGGGGTGAGTGGTTTGGTGGGAAAAATGGTTATGACAGAGCAGGTAATCGGAATGACTCAAGGTGGAGCAGGTAATCGGAATGAGTCAGGGTGGAGCAGGTAATCGGAATGAGTCAGGGTGGAGCAGGTAATCCAAAAAGGTTGATTTATGAGAAAGTTAATTTTAACAGTAGAAGGCAAAGAATTGAACATACTGACATATTGATTGTTTGAAAATAAATTTAGAACTCATATCTAATATCAGGACCACCTGAGGGCGGTGTCACAGGCCATGGTCACTCATATTTGGCTAAGAATAAATCTCTTAAAGGTTTACTCTCAACATATCCATCCAAAATACTCACTGCCCACATTGCGGAGATGAGCGCTTGAAATCTCTTCTTGTTCTGAGGGTTGCATGATGGTGAATTGTTCTTTGGTCAAAGAAACTCTGTTACACTTATCTTGTCTGGCATTTTTCTTTATCAGGAAGAAGCTTTGGTGTGGAGTCCAGTAGTCTGAGGCTTCCTGAGAACTAAACAGGTTCCCACCATTCAAGACTCACACTCTAGCAAGGTGATGGGATGGTGGGAGAAAGGGTCAGAGGATGGGGGCTGGGCCTAGGATTGGGTGTGGCTCCTCCAGAGACCACCCAGTTTTGTTTTTTTAAAACCAATTACTTCCCGTGGAAGAATAACTTGTGTATTGAAGTTGTAGCGTGAACATGGGGAAGCCATCCGCAGGCTCTGAACTGTCAATAAGCCCTGAGCCGTTCTGGAACTTGCCCAAGCTGGTATGGAAGTCCTGGGTTCAAGCAATCATCCTGCCTAGGCCTCCCAAAGTGGTGGGATTACAGGGGTGAGCCACAGTGCCTACCCTTTAGTGTCTTTATTGACCCCCTACTCTCACCAGACTTTTGTTCAGGCAGTGGAGATACAGCACAGAATAGAGGAAAGGATGTATGCTCTGGGAGCTTACAAGACTATGATAATGTGATAGAGGGCTAGAGGAGGCATGGAGCATGCTCCCATCCTTGCCAGCCCCCTGGAATCCAGGTGAGCAGGCAACACCCGGAGAGGCTCCCAGCAGGGCTGTGTGTGCTCAGTTTGTTTCTGCCCCGTGTCTGTTTGTGCTTTCCTTATTTGTTCCCCTCCTCTGGTCCTAATGCTGACCATCCAGGCAGGTGCTGGTCACTTCGGTTCTGACTGACAGCCTGGATGGACTCCACACTTCCTCACATAGAGCCTGTATCAGTTGTGGCTCTCAGTCAGAGATTCGGCCCCAGTGCCTCATCACATCCAACACAGAAGAGCTGCCTCTGTCTCAGTGAGGCCACCATCTTATCAGGATTCACATGTTAGGTATCTTAGTGTACTATCTGTTGCTTGAAACTGGGTAATTTATAAAGAAAGGGAATTTCTTTTTTTTTGAGATGCAGTTTCACTTTGCTGCCTAGGCTGGAGTGCAGTGGCATGATCTTGACTCACTGCAACCTCCACCTCCCACGTTCAAGCAATTCTTGTGCCTCAGACTCCCAAATAGCTGGGACTATGGGCACGTGCCACCATGCCCAGATAATTTTTGTATTTTCAGTAGTGACGGGGTTTCACCATGTTGGCCAGGTTAGTCTCTAACCCCTGACTTCAGGTGATCCGTCCTCCTTTGCCTCCCAAAGTGCTGGTATTATAGGCATGAGCCACCATGCCCAGCCACAAGGGAAATTTATTTCTTACAGTTATGGAGGCTGGGAAGTCCAAGCTCAAGAGGGCCTTCTTGCTAGTGGCGACTCTCTGCAGAGTCCTGAGGCTGTGCAGGGCATCACATGGAGAAGGGGCTGAGTGAGCTCACTTGCTAGCTCAGGTCTCTCTTCCTCTTATAAAACCATCAGTTCCACTTTCACAATAACCTATTAATCCACTAATCCATGTATGGACTATTCCTCTTAAAAGCCCCACCTCTCAATATTGCCACATTGGGGACTGAATTTCACCATGAGTTTGGAGGAGGCAAACATTCAAACCACAGCATTTAGAGTTGCCTCATCAGCACATCCATAAATCTATAGCTACGAGTGTGAGTGGGAGAGCCAGCATGAACCTCAAGCCCTCATATTGAGGGCCAACATGTTACTATTCACTCAGTGGGAGAACCTGAGCAGTCCTAGCTGGATGACCGCTGCCTGACCAATCTGCATATGACACAGGCAAGCACTGGGGAGACAGCATCCTTTCCTAAAGGTGGATCTTCAAGCTCACCCACCTAGAGGTTAAGCCAATCAAATAATTATCCATGGGCTTGGGGTATATACTGGATACTGAATACTTTTTGCTGTGTTGAATAATTCTATAATAAACATACTAATTTGAAAAGGATCCCTAGGGTCAGTTCCCAATTATTACATCAATGCCAGTGGGGTGAACATATCAAGGTTCACTGCAGATATTAACCACCCCTCATGACTTTGGTATCTCTTCCTTCTTCCACTCCAAATCACAAGTATACTCATCCTTAGGGCAGAAATCCTCCCAAGTAGGAGCCCAGGAACCCAGAGGTAAAAGAGACATACATTTAGTATAGGCCAAGGCTTTTCTTTCTTTATTTATTTTTGAGACGGAGTTTCGCTCTTGTTGCCCAGGCTGGAGTGTAATGGCGCAATCTCGGCTCACTGCAACCTCTGCCTCTCAGGTTCAAACGATTCTTCTGTCTGTCTCCTGAGTAGCTGGGATTACAGGCACCGGCCACCACACCTAGCTAATTTTTTTTGTATTTTTAGTAGAGAAGGGGTTTCACTATGTTGGCCAGGCTGGTCTCTAACTCCTGACCTCAGGTGATCCGCCTACCTCTGCCTCCCAAAGTGTTGGGATTATAGGCATCAGCCACCACGCCCAGCCGGCCAAGGTTTTTAACATGCCAATTTGTATTTAATAAGCTTGCTATAGGAGGAAAAACATATGTAGAACCTCTGATCCAATTTAGAAGTTGAGTATGGTTGAGAAACTGTAAAGAGATTACCTATATGCCAGGGCTGGTGGTGCATGCTTGTAGCTCCAGCTATTCAGGAAGCCAAGGTGAACGATGGAGAGTTCAAGCAGACCTGGGCGAAATAGCAAGACCCCTTCTCCAAAATATAATAAAAGCAAAATAAAAGAAATTTGCTATATATGTAAGTTTCTCAAAATATTTCATTAGCAAGTTGGAGGACAGCAGGAGCTGCCTGGCAAGTTGAATCAATGTGTCTTAGTATCCTAGAAATTCATAAATTAACTTGAATTCTATTTTTCCAATTTTTTATTTTGAAAAGTTTGTTTTCCAGAAAAGTTGAAAAAAAACTGCACAATGAACCCACCTAGACTCACCACTTAGATCCACCAACTATTAACAGTTTGTTACATTTGCTTTACCTCCATATAAAATACATCAGTCTCTGAGGCATTTATATGTCAGTTGTAGCCATTAGGACTCTTATCTAATGATTCAGCACTAACATCCTAAGAACTAGGGCATTCTTGTAAACAGCCACTGTCACACCGAAAAATCTAATGATGACACAATAATACTGCCTAATATATAGTCCATATATAACAACAAAGTTTCTCAGTTGTCCCTCAAATCTCTCTCACAACTTTTTTGCCTTCAATGCAGTGCTGCATCAGGGGTCACTTGATGGACTGACCCAGTTGTTATTTGTCTAGACCAATTCCCTAGCTTGAATTTTTGAAGACTACAGTGCAGGGAAATTGTTTTGCTGAAGGTCTTCCAACCTGGATTTTTCTTATTTTTTTTTCCCAACTTGAGTCACTTAAACATTTTTGGCAGTTATACATGGGTAATATAAAAACCCATTTGTGACATTCTAATGAGCTAATTAGCAAGGCCTTAGATGCAGTTGAGATATGTACTCCTCTGGAGTATGACCTTTGCTAATAGACATTACTGGACTGTGCATTCTTTTTTTTTAAAATTTAAAATTTTTTTTGAGACAGAGTCTCACTCTGTTGCCCAGGCTGGAGTGCAGGGGTGCAATCTCGGCTCACTGCAACCCCTGCATCCTGGGTTCAAGCGATTCTCCTGCCTCAGCCTCCCAAGTAGCTGGGATTACTGGTGCCCGCCACCACGGCTGGCTAATTTTTATATTTTTAGTAGAAATGGGGTTTCACCACGTTGGTCAGGCTGGTCTCGAACTCCTGACCTCAAGTGATCTGCCTGCCTTGGCCCCCCCAAAGTGTTGGGATTACAAGCGTGAGCCATTGCACCCGGCTGGCCTTTTTTAAATTTTAAAACATTTTATTTATTGTAGAGTTGGGGTCTTGCTATATTGCCCAGGCTGGTCTTGAACTCCTGGGCTCAAGCCAGACTCCCAACCTTGGCCTCCCAAAGTGCTGGGATTACAGGCATGAGCCACAACGCTGTGTATTCTCTCTCTCTTTTTTTTTTTTTGAGATGGAGTCTGACTTTGTCACCCAGGCTGGAGTGCAGTGGCACAGTCTCGGCTCACTGCAACCCCTGCCTCCTGGGTTCAAGCGATTCTCCTGCCTTAGCCTCTGGAGCAGCTAGGATTACAGGCATGCACCACCACGCCTGGCTAATTTTTGTATTTTTAGCAGAGATGGGGTTTCACTGTGTTGGCCAGGCTGGTCTCAAACTCCTGACCTCAAGTGATCCACTTGCCTCAGCCTCCCAAAGTGCTGGGATTACAGGTGTGAGCCACTGTTCCTGGCCTTTGTAAAATTTTTAAAAATTGTATTTATTTTAGAGTTGGGGTCTTGCTGTGTTGCCCAGGCTGGTCTCGAACTCCTGGGCTCAAGCCATCCTCCAGCCTCAGTCTCCCAAAGTGTTTGGATTACAGGTGTAAGCCACAGTCCTGCGTATTCTCAACAGCTCCCAATGTGATCATTACTAGTGGCACATTTTAAATCAGGGGTTGGGGGATGGAGATGGAGGTGGGGCAACATATTTGACTTTGAAGACGTTTTCTGTGAATTTTGGAGGAGCGTGTGTGCTACTAGCATCTAGTGGGTGGAGGCCAGGGATGCCGTCAAACATCCTACAAAGCATGGGACCGACCCCACACGAAAGGATTATCCCATCCCAAAAGCCAACAGTGCTGAGGTGGAGAAACCCAGGGGTCTCACCAACGAGATGAAATCTTCCAACCAGCAGATTTCTTGGCACCTACCTTCTTCCCATTCCTCTGTTTCTGAGATAATCCCACTATAAGACATTAAACAGGCCGGGCACGGTGGCTCACGCCTGTAATCCTAGCACTTTAGGAGGCTGAGGCCAGCGGATTGCTTGAGGCCAGGAGTTTGAGACCAGCCTGGCCAATATGGCGAAATACCGCCTCTACTAAAAATATTTTTAAAAATTAGCTGGATATGGTGGTGCGCGCCTGTAATCCCAGCTACTCGGGAGGCTGAGATATGAGGACTGCTTGAACCCAGGAAGCAGAGGTTGCAGTGGGCCGAGATCATGCCACCGCACTACAGCCTTGGGAACAGAGCGAAACTCGTCTAAACAAACACACAAAAAAGACATTAAATACACAAATGAGTGAGTAATTTCTCAACACTTGGGAACTTGTAAGTACAGCGTTACACTCTTATATCTCAGTACTGAAATCAGCCCTCTAGTTGGCCTGTGAACGTCCCATGCCTGCCAAGTGTGTCATCTGAGACAAGCATTTCCATTTGTTTGAGTAGGAATCTATCACTCTTATTTGGAAGAAAAGGTGCCAGTCAAACCCCAAAGAGTATTGCTAACTAATAATTGTGCTGCAGTTTAGAGTGTTTAAGGTGCTTTCCAATACCATGTTCTGAAATTTGATCTGACAACGCTTTGGGAGGCGGTTTATTACGATGAGGCTGCGCTGTCGCACTCGAGGAACCGGGTCAGTGACCTGCTGCAGGACACGGGGCTGGCGGGGAGGGGAGAGCGCCTGAACTCAGCCTCCAAGTCCTGCACTCGACTCTGCAGGAGTAAAAACTATTCTTAACGCTACCTCTCTCCCTTCTCCTGCAAACAAGCAACAAAATGCTGAAAAGGCATCTTAACTGAAACGGAAGTCAAATGAAATCGCGTGCGATCATGGGAATTTTTGGCTCCTAACCTTGCGAGTAGAGCTGGGTGACTTCCATTTCTGGTGGGGGAGTGGAAACAGGTTTCTGGGCTTGCAGAACCCACATCCCGTCCCCACACAACCTAGGCCAGGCCAGGTATTTGTAGGTGAGGCTCCGGGGCTCCAGCTAACCCGAGCTACCTGGGCTGGGCTTTGTGCGGGGAGGCAGCAAGCGAGGTGAGCGGGCGACGACGCCGGCCTCTACGCAGTGCGGTGGTGAAGACGTCTCTTCCAGGGAGTCACAGGAAGCAAATCCATCCTTTTAAAGGGCTCGCGTCCCGCGGTCCTGAACCGGCGCGCTGGAGCAGTAATGCGGCGTTCTCCAAGGTTCAGGGCTCACGGCCCAGCCCTGTGATCCAGCTTCCTCAGTCTTCGCGGTGTGCACTACTCAGGACCACTTGCGGCTTACGTCCCAGGACAAAGGGGGCTTGTCCTTTCTTCAACGTCCTACTGCGCAAAAACGAAGTCCTTCTGAGGCTGCCTGCCTTCCGGGAGAAGCTGCGCCCCCTCAGGCGCCTGGGCTCCGCGCGCCTGCCACCGCCCATTCACCTCGCGCACCTGGCATTCCGGGTCTCGGGCCCCGCCCTGCCGCCAGCCAGGTGAGAAGGACAGGGCCCCGCCCCCGCCGGCCCCGCCCCGCCCCACTGCGCCTGCGCAGTCGGCCGTCGGCGCCAGGCGCCGGGGCGGCGCGGCCGTCGCAGTTCGGCGGGCGCAGTGCGCGTGCGCCCTGGCTGCTGGGGGGCGGGCGGCGTCCGCGGCGAGGGAGCGGGGGCGGGGAGGCGCCGTCTGGCTCGGGCTGGGGCCGGCGGGAGCGCGAACGAGCGACGGCGGAACCCGTGGGCCTGTGGACTGCAGCCTCGGCGGCCAGCAGGTGAGGCTCGCGTAGGGCGGGCGTGGGTCGTGAGAGGGTGCGGGCCGCCGGCAGGCCAGGGGTGCGGCGGCCTGCCCGGGGGCGCAGGTGAGCGCGGCCCGCGCGGGGCCCGGCGGAGCATTGTCCAGCGGGCGGCGCCCGCACAGCGCCCCCTGCCGGCCGGGCCACGGCGGGGACCCGGGCGGGGCGGGCCTGGGCCTCCGGGCGGGCGCGCGCTCCTTTGTTCGCCGGCCCCCACTCCTCAGTCCCCCCATCTCCGCCGCCCCCCGCCAACATGGCCGCCACCCTCCCGTCCCCAGTTCCCCGGCCGCCGCCGGCCCCTTAGCGCGCGCTTTGTTTGGAGCCGGGCGGGGAGGCCCGCGGGCAGGGGGCGGCGGCGCTGCGCAGTCGGGCGCGGGGAGGGGGCGCTGCGCCAGAATGCGGGCGGGGAGGGGGAGCGTTGCATAATCCCGGGCCGGCGACGGGGGCGGGGCGGGGGGAGGGGCGGGACCCCGGCGCGGCGGGTCGGGTCACCCCGGGGACGCGGGCCTGCCCTCGGGCCACCCCTCCCAGGCCCGGGGGATGGCCGCGGACCTTGCAAGTTGCGGGCTCCGCGGATCCGCGGGTTTCCGCGGCGCCGGAACGCCCACCGGCCAGTCCTCGCGCCCGCGCAGCCCCTTTCCTGATGCCCCCGTCTCCTCGCCGCCCTCCGTGGGGGCGCGGCGAACGGGTTGCGTGCTCTGGAGAGAGACAAGCACTTTCCTCTCCATCGTGAGTGACCTTGGATGTATTCGTCAAGGAATGTGTTGAAATGAATTGTGCGATGCGGGAACTGCGCAGCGCCTCGGGTTTGGCTTTCTCGAGCATCTTATCGCATTGATTGTGCGTTCTCGATTTTACAGAGGTTCGTTTTGAGTAATGGCTTCAGTAATGTCATCGCATACGCATTTCGAAGTTTGTTTATGCATTTGTTTTTACATTTATTGTCTTTTTATTTATAATTTTTGAATCAGATTTTGTGTTTTGGAGAGATTTTCCGTGTGTGGTGGAAGTGTTTTTACTCTTGGTAAATATGGATTGTTTGACTATTTTATCACGTTCATCGCAAAACGATACCAGGAACATTTAAATGTCTTAAAGGATTTCACGCTACATGACGTGTGCCAGAGACTACTTACGCACCAAAACGCGAATACCTGTCTAACTTTTTTTCTATTGGAATTTTCTGGAAGGAATTCTGTGCAATCCGAAAGGATTGATGGAGGGTACAGTAATTGCTTTCTACATCGCTTTTGTTAAACAGTGAAAATTAAGCTTGGAGATTTATATCTGGACATACTGAGTTTTTAAACACTCTTTTGAAGTGAAATTTTGGAAAGGGCAGGTAAAATGAGTATTCTTCCAACCTCCCTACTCCCCCCATCAGCTTTAGTTAAAAGGCAAACACCAAAATATTGTAGTAGCTGGTAATTTGCAGAACGTTCGTTATCAGATTTGATAATTATATATTAAGGTACGGTATGTGTGTGCTAGTAGATCGTAGATTCTTACGAGAAATAGAATTTCTTTATAATCTTTTGAGTAGCGAAATGGTTACTTTTACAATGGTTATGAATTGGGTTAAGGCAAAAGGGCCAGTATATGTCTTCAGTCATCTTTTTATGCCTGAAATCCAGGGAACAGTGAAAATGGATGTTCCCTGGAACAGCCATTGCGATGCCATATGTTGATCATTGGTGTCCTAAAGTGTATCTCAGATAATTGTGTGTCTCTCTTGTGAACTGAGGGATCACAATATTGATGTGGCTGATGTGTGCCCCTCTGCATTTTGTGGGTAGTGTCTCAAATTTGGCTATCATATTGATGAGAGTTATTAATTTGGTTTTTATTTAGATGGTTTTCACTTCCGAGTGACTTACCTGATTGCACTTAGTTATAACGTTACTGGTTGCACTCCTTAATTGCTAGCATCTTTTTTCTAGTATGTTTGATATACATTCTTTTGGTTTATCCTTTTAAATATGTGCTGAGAAAGCATTTAAATGTTAATACTGTATTTACATTTGCTGGACGTTTAATTCAATGTGTCTTCTTTCCCTTTCCATGAATGAAAAGAAACTGGAAGAAGAGAATCAACTATTTCGTGCAAGTATTTTGTTCAGTTTAGAAGATACTATGGTATTGTGAAAACAGTGTAGTCTGGAGTTTGACATGGAGTCACAGTGGCCTTCCAAGTCAGTACAATCTGGGTTGAAATTGACTCCTTACTGGTCCAAAGCCACATAACTGATTCATCATGCAGTCTTTTTTTAAAAAAAGTTTTTTTTTAAAGCTACTCGAATATGTCAGTTTTATTTTCTCTATACACACATTTATTTGTTACTGAAAATTGCAAAAATAGCACATTAAAGATCCTTTTATTGGAGTTCACATTTTTGGAAACCAGAAAATTCAATAATTACGCTTTTGCCAAACTACCCAGTGTTTTCTTTACATTCTTGCTCCACAAGTTGCTTTACTTAAATTCTTGATGTTGGACTTCATCTCACTGACTTCAGGCTTCTGACACACAAAGGACATTTAGGACCTACTGGCTCTTTGGGTCACATCAGAGAGGAGAGCTAAAGTATGTTGAAGTTACTCAAATACATTCAAGCTACATGGATCTGTTATAAATTACTGGTATCGTGGCAGAAATGAAAATACTCCAAAAAAAATCACAGAACTTTTCATCAAAATTATTGGTATACAGGCTGTTCTAGCATAGAGTAGGTTTCTCAACCTAATGCATAAAATTATCAGCAAGAAAAAAAGTACAAGAATGACAGTTTATGGTTGAATTGGCTTGGTGTCATGATTCCCTGTTCTAGCATTCTCAGGCTATCTATGATACAGCAACTGCAGCTCATTTGAATGGTTCTCTTCTTGATTCATTCTGAATTCTCCCTTTGGCCCAGTGTCTACTAGTTGTTTTTCAAGCCAAGAACATCTGTTGAGGAACAGGTATCTCAATTTTACAATACTTTCTGCATAGATAGCAGTGTTCTTACTTCTACTCCTAAGGCAAGCCATCTCTGATGTCCTGGAAGGTCGTTTCTCTCCTATCCAGTTTTTGGAATGAATCTCTGGTAGAAGGGAAGGGAATTAGGTACTAGGGTTGGAAGTCATGTTACTAAAGTTCTTTATTGACATCTCTGAGCAGAAGAAAGGCCCCTGAGTCGTCCTGGGAATTTTCTTCAGTGAGCATTTGTGAAGATTCTGGGGTCAAGGTTGGGTTAAACTTTTGTGGTGGGTCCATCCAAGGTCTAGTCAACAGCACTAAGCTCTTCCTGGATCTTTGGGACCCAGCGGAAAGTGATGCCAGTTCTCAAATTGCTACAAGGTAACCTGGAAAGAAATCTATGACCCAGAAAGCCTGAAAACCCAAACTCCAGCAAATAATGGTGAAAGAGCCAACACGCAAAGCCTTTTAAAACCTTCAATTCCTTAACTGTAAACTGGGATAAAACCTATGGTGTAAGTCTGTTCTGAGAATTACGTGAAATGGATTTATAGAGTTTTCAGTACAGTTCCTGAAATATAGCAGCTGACGCCAGTAGATGTTGATTTCCTTCTCCTTTCTGCTTTTGAACTTTGCTGTAGTTGTTAGCATTTTTTTTTAATGTGAAGTAAACAGTTGGCTTAGTTGTGCATCAGTATTCAGTCCAATTTAATTTTAAATTACACCTTTACTGGGAACCTATTCATGACCTTAAAATTGCCATAAACCCTTTATAGAACAAGTCATGTTTGGCTAAATATATAAACACAGATGTATCCTTACAGACTTTATAGTCTGATAGAGGAGATACACATGCATATAATGAGGGAATTCTGTGCTGAAGGGTATCTGGGAAGAGAAGGTGATTCTACAGAATATCAGAATGGGAGAGGAAAGACATCTGGATGGACAGGAAAGCAGGAGCAGAGGCTAGGAGTTAAAGAGGCCATCGGGGATTTCAATCCCAGCCAAAAGTTAGCCCCTTCTTTTCTCTTCTCTTCTCTTTTTTTCTCTTCTCTAATCTTTTTTTTTTATTTTCCTCCCTTCCTTCCTTCCTTCCTTCCTTCCTTCCTTCCTTCCTTCCCTCCCTCCCTCCCTCCCTCCCTCCCTACATCCCTCCTTCCTTCCCTTCCTCCCTCCCTCCTTCCCTCCCTCCCTCCCTCCTTCCCTCCCTCCCTTCCTCCTTCCCTTATCTTTCTTTTACTGTCTCCTTCCTACCTACCTACTATCTATCTTCTATCCTCTTTTGTGAGTGTGTTTACGTATAGCAGGGGCCGAGAACACCTACCTCATCGGGGTGAGCTTAAATGAAGTAAAATGATTCATAGGCTCCTGGTATACAGTAAATGCCCAGTTGATATTGATGATGATGTCACCACTGCCTACACCACCTGTAGTTTCTTTCCTGTGGCTGATCTGTCTAGGGGTGAATTTGGGGGCCACATTTTAAATTCTGCATGTAACATTAAGGTCTTTGATGTTGAATTTGTAGGTAGGGGGAAGCCATTGAAAGGCAGGGACAGGATTGGACCTGTGTTTTAGAACAGTTTGAAAGGTGAGTTAGAGGAATTTGCCTGCGTAGGCTCTTTAATCCCCAGAGTCTAGTCTGTTAGAGAAGCTGGTGAAGTCATTTGAGGCATGGGGTATTGGTCTGAACTCGGAATATTTAATGTTATGTTAAATGTGCTTTTTTTTTTTTTTTTTCCTGAAGGGAGGGGAGGAGGAAGGATTTATTCAATGTGAATATTATTTTATCCAAATGTTGAGAGAATAGATGAAAAGACTAGTAAGGCATCTTTATACCATTTGAGGTGTTAGATTATAGTAGCATGTTAACAAAATAGACAGATTTTTTTTTAAAAACTAGATTATATTTCTTTGTAGTTGTTTATGCTTGGGCCTGTCTTTAAATTATTTAACAAATCATATGTTTGAATTACTATTACTTAACCTGACACAGGCAATAAGGAGAGAAAAGAATGTCCTTTTTCGTACTTTTGGGGTTTTTTGTTTTTTTTTTTTTGGGGCGAAATCTCGCTCTGTCGCCAGGCTGGAGTGCAGTGGCGCAATCTCGGCTCACTGCAACCTCCGCCTCCTGGATTCAAGCGATTCTCCTACCTCAGCCTCTTAATAGCTGGGTCTACAGGCATGCGCCACGACACCCAGCTAATTTTTGTATTTTTAGTAGAGATGGGGGTTTCACCATGTTGGCCAGGATGGCCTCAATGTCTTGACATCGTGATCCGCCCACCTCAGCCTCCCAAAGTGCTGGGATTACAGGTGTCAGTCACCTCGCCTGGCCTGATTTTTTTTTTTTTTTTTTGGAGGTAGGGGTTTGAATTACTTTCTTTTTTTTTTCTCTCTTGAGCATCATTGTAGACCCATGGGTTTTTATGCACGCAGTGTGTGTTTTTGTGTTTTTAGTTTTGAGAAAGAGTCTTGCTCTGTCACCCAGGCTGGAGTGCAGTGGTGGGACCTTGGCTTGCTACAACCTCCGCCTCCTGGGTTCAAGCTATTCTCCTGGCTCAGCCTCCTAAGCAGCTGGGATTACAGGCATGCACCACCATACCTGGCTAATTTTTTGTATTTTTAGTAAGACGGAGTTTTACCTTGTTGGTCCACCTGGTCTCAAACTCCTGATCTCAAGTAATCCTCCCACCTCAGCCTCCCAAAGTGCTGGGATTATAGGCGTGAGCCACCACATCTGGCTTTATCCAATGTGTTTTAATCAAATACTCACTGTTTTTCTGTAACTTGTCACAACTTGGATGTGTTGAGGTCCTTTCAACCTAGTTCTCTTGGCTTTGACGTGGCACGTAATCTCTGAAGCTTTTCTTGCTTTCTGACACGAGATGTCTGAGGTTCACTTTGTGCTTTTCCTGCCAAATACCTATCAGCCGTTTCTTGCAGCTTGTTTTATTGAGGAGTAGAATTTTTGTATCTAAAAATCTAAATTGTTATATGTTCTGACTGTTAGGATGCCCATGCTTTTATAGGACAGACATGGGAAACATACAGATTTTGATTTTTATATTGGTATTTCCAGTTCGAATTTAACATCACAGAGTTTTTACTATGAGCTTATCCTTTTTTTCTAACGTTGAAAATTTACGTTCTTAGCAGCATTAATATAATTGCATTATCTTATAGTAAGAATGTAGTAGTTTGAAAATAACACTAATAACAAGCAACTCTAGGTTTATGTTTGGTTATGGTTCTTTTTGTTCTTTTTTTTTTTTTTTTTTTGAGACGGAGTCTCGCTCTGTCGCCCAGGCTGGAGTGCAGTGGCCGGATCTCAGCTCACTGCAAGCTCCGCCTCCCGGGTTTACGCCATTCTCCTGCCTCAGCCTCCCGAGTAGCTGGGACTACAGGCGTCCGCCACCTCGCCCGGCTAGTTTTTTGTATTTTTAGTAGAGACGGGGTTTCACCGTGTTAGCCAGGATGGTCTCGATCTCCTGACCTTGTGATGCGCCCGTCTCGGCCTCCCAAAGTGCTGGGATTACAGGCTTGAGCCACCGTGCCCGGCCTCTTTTTGTTCTTAAAATGTATCCGCATAAGCATGTTCAGTTGACATTCTGATTTGTAAGGCCATTTGAAAAGCTTTTCTCTGATTTTGTGTTTGATAATTAATTTGGTTTGTTTGCCTGAAATTCTTCAAGAGGTGCTTTAGTTTTTCATTTAATGTATTTTTTAACATGTAGAACATTTATGTGAACATTTATGTAGTTAAAAAATCCGATCTGTGCTAAAAAGTTATGTTCACAGCTTCATTTTAATTCTGTCCCTCCACGAATTTCTCTCCTGCCCCAGTTGTTTCTGCTTTATTCTTCTGATACTTCATTTTTGCAAATGTAAGCATATGTGTATATTTTTATTTCCCTTTCTTACACAATAGGCAGCGTTCTATGCACACTGCTCTGCTTTCTCTTAATATATTCCGGAGATCGCTTTATAGAAGTGCATTCTTTTGTGCTTGCAACTCATCTCCTATTGAACATTTGGGTTGTTTATGTTCTCTTGGCTGTTATAAATATTGCAGCAATGAATAACCTTGTGGGTATAATGTTTTGTATTTGTGCAAATACAGCTTTAAGATAGATTGTGGGGTGAAAGGTAAACACATTTGTAATTTTGTTAGTGGCAAAACAGTTACATTTTCTTTTTAAAACTTTTTTTTTGTAGAGATGAGGTCTCACAGTGTTGCCCAGGATGATCTTGAACTCCTGACCCCAAGCAGTCCTTTCACCTGGGCTTCCCAAAATCTTGGGATTACAGGCGTCAAGCACCAATACAGGCTTAAAAAATAACATTTTCAGGCTGGGTGTGGTGGCTCATGCCTGTAATCCCAGCACTTTGAGAGGCTGAGGTGGGTGGATCATGAGGTCAGGGGTTCAAAAACAGCCTGACCAACATGGTGATACCCCATCTCTACTAAAAATACAAAAATTAGCCGGGCGTGGTGGCGCGTGCCTGTAATCCCAGCTACTCGGGAGGCTGAGGCAAGAGAATCGCTTGAACCCGGGAGGCAGAGACTGCAGTGAGCTGAGATTGCACCACTGCACTCCAGCCTGGGCAACAGAGGGAGACTCCATCTCAAAAACAACAACAACAACAAAAACCCGTCTCTACTAAGAATACAAAAATTAGCCAGGCATGGTGGCACGCGCCTGTAATCCCAGCTACTCCTAATGAGAATCACTTGAACCTAGGGAGGCGGAGCTTGCAGTGAGCCGAGATCACGCTGTTGTACTCCAGCCTGGGTGACAGAGTGAGACTCCATCTCAAAAAAAAAAAAAAATTACATTTTAAAAGGCAGATCTTACCATGTCAGCCTTTTACTTAAAACTCTAAATGGTGGCCGGGCAGGCATGGTGGTTCACACCTGTAATGCCAGCACTTTGGACGGCTGAGGTGGGCGGATTACCTGAAGCCAGAAGTTTGAGACCAGCCTGGCCAACATGGTGAAACCCCATCTCTACTAAAAATACAAAAATTAGCCAGGCGTGGTAGTGCACGCTTATAATCCCAGCTACTCAGGAGGCTGAGGCAGGAGAATTGCTTGAACCTAGGAGGTGGAGGCTGCAGTGAGCTGAGATCATGCCCCTGCACTCCAGACTGGGCAACAGAGTGAGACTCCGTCTCAGAAAACAAAACAAAACAAAACAAACTCCGAATGGCTTTCCAGTGCCTTAAGGACAAAAGTTTATAAAGTAGCCTCAAGGGTACACATATATTTGGTGTACATATAGTTTTACATCCCTTAACAATGGGATTCAGAGAACCTCATTGTGTACCTCATAGAGCGTACTTACAGAGACCTATATGGGACAACCTACTGGCACCTAGGCTATGTAGTATGGCTTAATGCTCCTAGGCTACAAACCTGTACATTATGTGACTGAACTGAATAGTGTAGACTGTTGGAACACAGTGGTATTTATATATCCAAACATATCTAAGCACAGAGAAAGTACAGTACAGACATGCTATAAAAGATAAATGGCATGCCTGTGTAGGGCACTTAGTATGAATGGAGTGGCAGGACTGGAAGTTGCACTGGGTTGAGTCTGTGAGTGAGTGGTGAGTGAATGTGAAGGCCTAGGATATTACTGTACACTACCGTAGACTGTATGTAAACACTACAGTTAGTCTACACTAAATTTATAAAAACAGTTTCCTCAGTAATTAACCCTAGCTTACTGTAAGTTTTTAACTTAATAAGCTTTTTAACTTTATTTTTTTTAACTTTTTGTCTTTTTAAATAGCACTTAGCTTAAAACAGCCTCATGATATGGATCCACTGGTTTATGTGGTCTGTTGTTGACAGAAACATCATTAGGTGGTGCATGACTAATTACTTTTGGGCCTCAGCCTCATCTTGTACTATTTTCCCCCTTGCTTTCTTTGCTCCAGCTGTATGGGGCCTCCTTCATTCTCCTGGAATCCCCTCCATCTTCTCCACCAGGAATCTTGGCACTCGTTCTTTTCTTCTGCCTGGATTGCCTTTCTTTGTTAACAGTTATTCCTGGTCTTTAGAGTTTGGCTCAAGCATCACTTTTTAATGAAATTTTCTGTGTGCGTGCTTGCAAATTTTCATAAGATAAAGAGATTGGAGTGTACTGATATTCATCACCCACTCCAACAAGCATCAGTTGCCTGAAGTTTTTTTTTTTTTCCAGACAGAGTCTTGCTCTGTTGCCCAGGCTGGAGTGCAGTGGTCGATCTCAGCTCACTGCAGCCTCCGCTTCCCAGGTTCTAGCGATTCTCCCTCCTCAGTCTCCCAAGTAGCTGGGACTACAGGTGTGTGCCACCACACCTGGCTAATTTTTTTTTTTTTTTTTTTTTGAGATGGAGTCTATCGCCCAGGCTGGAGTACAGTGGTGAGATCTCAGCTCACTGCAACCTCCATCTCCCGGTTAAAGCGATTCTCCTGCTTCAGCTTCCTGAGTAGCTGGGACTGCAGGCGCCTGCCACCACGCCCGGCTAATTTTTTGTATTTTTAGTAGAGACAGGATTTCACCGTGTTGGCCAGGCTAGTTTCCATCTCCTGACCTCAAGTGATCTGCCCTCCTCTGCCTCCCAAAGTGCTGAGATTACAAGTGTGAGCCACTGTGCCCGGCCTGAAGTTGTTTTTTTGAGACAAGGTCTCACTTCTATTGCCTAGGCTGTAGTGTAGTGGCACAGTTTTGGCTCATTGCAGCCTGGACCTCCCTGGGCTCAGGTGATCTTCCCATCTCAGCCTCCTGAATAGCTGAGACTACGGCATGTGCCACCATGCCTGGCTAGTTTATTTTGGTATTTTTAGTAGAGACAGGATTTTGCCTTGTTGCCCAGGCTGGTCTCGAGCTCCTGGACTCAAGCAGTCTACCTGCCTCAGCCTCCCAAAGTGCTGGGATTACAGGCATGAGCCACCGTGCCCAGCTGTCTGAAGTTCTTGAAGTTTTTTCTTGACCCTTCTGCAGTCAAGTTCTCTTGGTGCTTATCAGAATTACAGTGTTATATTAGTTTATGTGATTTAATTAATTTTAGTTTTCCCACAAAGGCTGAGTTTCATGAAAGCAGAACCGTTCCTGTTTTTGCCCGTAATTACTTTTCTGGTATCTAGCTCAATGTCTGAATTGTGAGGACTCAAACTACCCTGTGCAGTAGCTAGAATTAAATCATAAGGAAATTGAGGCTGTCCAGTTGGTTAAATGTCTTGTCTGCTGCACAGGTATTTGTCATACAGGGATTATTAAGTAACAGTTTGTTGACTTTTATTTATTTATTTTGAGAGGGAGTTTCGCTCTTGTTGCCCAGGCTGGAGTGCAGTAGCACATTGTTGGCTCACTGCAACCTCTGCCTCCTGGGATCAAGTGATTCTCCTGCCTCAGCGTCTTGAGTAGCTGGGACTACAGGCATGTACCACCACACCCGGCTAATTTAGTATTTTTAGTAGAGATGGGGTTTCTCCATGTTGGTCAGGCTGGTCTCAAACTCCTGACCTCAGGTGATCCACCTGCCTTGGCCTCCCAAAGTGCTAGGATTACAGGCGTGAGCCACTGCACCTGGCCTTGTTGATTTGCAATTGTAATTTTTTTTTCAGGACCTCATAAGGTTTAGAAAAATGAAACCACTAGGATGGATAAAGAAAAACATATGGAATATGTCTGTGTATGTATTAAGGCATATGCTACAGTGACTTGAGTTCACACAGTGTAGAAGCTGGCTAAGCAGTTAGGCTGTTGTCTTTGTGCTAGATGCTGGAGTTTGAAGTCCACAGGGCAGTCGTTTGAGAAAGAGAGATGGATATAAAGTGGGGAAGAAGATGACACAGGAGGCCAGAGGCAAGGTACATGGAAACCATGCTAGTTCTAGTTGCCTTTGTTCCTGGTTGTGTGGGTGGCCTGTAAGAGTTGGATCTTTGGCAGATGTAGCCCAGGAGCAGAGAAGCTTAAGGAGAACCCAGAAGAAGGTGGAGTGGATGCAGCTGCGATTCTCGGCCAACCACTGCCTCACATGAATGGGGTGAGTCAGAAGATGAGCAGCAACAGTGTGTGCAGGCTGCAAGGTGGTTGCTTCATCTCCTGCACCCTTCACCTGCTGCACGAGAATCTCTGTGAGCCATGCAAGGAGACATAAAGGAAAGGAAATTCGGGGGAATATAATTCAGCTCAGCCAAGTTCAAACCAGACAAAGCAGAATGATGAGCTCAGGCTTTTAAATTTTTAGCTCAGGTTGCATGTAAGGGACCTGAAGGTTTCTGTGACTGCTGTAAAAATGCAAATGTAATTCCCAATTTGTGGGTGAGATCATTGATTGGTAGGAATGGAATCCTGAAAATTGGATTGGAGGCATATGGTCAGATTCTGTTTAAGCTGGAAACCTTCAATCCTTAAATGCTGCTCTGCTACGTTTGCCAGAGAAACAGTGTTTCCAGCCCTTCCCAGAGGAACTTAATCTCTGTTTGCCTGAAAAACCTGTAATTGGCCTCCCTTTGGGTAGTTGTTCTGCATGGTACTGTCTTCCTGATAATCTGCCCTGTAATCCTCCTTTCTTGTGGATCTGTGACTGGACTGTAGTTGCAGCAGGCCCCAGAGAGTGAGGTGACCTGTGAGAAAGGTATGCTACACTGCAAAAGATTGTGTAGCTTTGCCACTATATAGTCAGGAGCCTGGAGGAGTATTTGTGGCATTGGAGCTTAGGAGTGTAGTATAATAGAAGAAGGAACATAAAGTTGGGTCAGGCAGAATTTATTGATATGGGCTCACTAAATAGAGGTTCTGGATTCAGTGTTATAGTTCAAGGGGTTAGAAAGGGCTCTTAACAGTTGGGTTGATTGGCTAAGGCCCATCCCACAAGGCCTGATGCCTCAATTAGATTTTTTCCCGCCTAACGAGGAACTCCACTGAACACTCACTCACCTTGTATGAGAGTCTATATTTGGCCTGGCATGGTGGCTAATACCTGTAATCCCAGCACTTTGGGAGGCCAAGGCAGGCGGATCACCTGAGGTCAGGAATTTGAGACCAGCCTGGCCAACATGGCGATACGCCATTTCTACTAAAAATACAGAAATTAACTGGATATCATGGCCCATGCCTTAATCCCAGCTACTTGGCAGGCTGAGGCAGGAGAATTGCTTGAGCCCAGGAGGTGGAGGTTGAAGTGAGCAAAGATCGCGCCACTGCACTCCAGCTGGGGTGACAGAGCAAGACTTCTGCTCAAAAAAAAAAAAAAAAAAAAAAAAGCCGGGTGTGGTGGCTTGTGTCTGTAGTTTCAGTTACTTGGGAGGCTGAGGTGGGAGGATCAGTTGAGCTGGGGAAGTTGCGGCTGCAGTGAGCCAGCCTGGGCAACAAAGCGAGACTAATAAAATATTAGTTCATAAGGAAAGGTTCACCTAAATGCAGTGAGCCAGCCTGGGCAACAGAGCGAGACTAATAAAATACTAATTCATAAGGAAAGGTTCACCTAAATGCATAGCCCTTAAATAAATAATTTACATCGTTGGTGAAACTGTACTTTGCTAGGACTCTTTGGAGGATAGCTACACTAAAACCGAATTTAAAATGTTGACTCTGTTGATCCAGTAATTTCACTGCTAGGATTTTATTGTATAGATAAATTTGGACAGTATACAAATATGTATGTGTAAGGGTTTTCATTATATGAGTGTTTGTAATTGAGAAAAATTAGAAACAACTGTCTAATAATGGAGTTAAGATAGAGTAAACGACCATTATATGCGTACACTGGAATATTCTGCCACTGTTAAGAAGAGTTTGATAGGAAAAAAAATTCATACAACCATCCCTCCATATTAGGGAATTGGTTCCAGGACCCACTCCCCCCCTCCCTTTGGCCCCCGTGGATACCAAAATCCATGGATGCTCAAGTTTCTTATATAAAATGGTGTAGTATTTGCATATAATCTATGCACATCTTTCTGTATACTTTAATCTCTGAATTACTCATAGTATGTAATACAGTGTAAATGCTACACAAATCATTATACTGTATTGTTTAGGGAATAACTATAAGGAAAAAAGTTTATGTGTTTGGTAGAGATGAAACCATTTTTTCCCCAGATTTTTAAAATCTGAGGTTAGTTGAATCCACAGATGTGGAATTCAAGGGATAAGAGGGCCAAGGGCCTACTTTATTACATGAAAAATGTACCATTTAATGAGAGACACAAGTTGTGGAACTGTATGTTCTCACTTATGTTGAGATGTTATATGTTTTAAGCCTTTGCATAGAAATACATTGCTAGATTCCTGTCTTTTCCTTTTATTGCATAATATTTTACATCTTTATGGGATACATATGAATACTTGTTACGTGCATAGAATGTATAATGATCAAGTCAGGGTACCTGGAGCATCCATCACCTTGAGTATTTATCTTTTTTTGTTTTTGAGACAGAGTCTCGCTCTGTTGCCCAGGTTGGAGTGCTGTGGTGCGATCTCGGCTTGCTGGAACCTCCTGCCTCCTGGGTTCAAGCAATTCTCCCGCCTCAGCCTCCTGAGTAAGCTGGGATTACAGGTGTGTGCCACCATGCTGGGCTAATTTTTGTATTTTTAATGGAGACAGGGTTTCACCATGTTGGCCAGGCTGGTCTGGATCCCCTGACCTCAGGTGATCCACCTGCCTCAGCCTCCCAAAGTGCTGGGATTGCAGGTGTGAACTACCATGCCTGGCTGAGTATATATCATTTCTGTGTGCTGGTAACATTTCAAGCCTTCTCTTTTAGCTACTTTGAAATATATGGTATATATTTGCTAACTATGGTGACCCTACTCTGCTATAGAACATTAGAACTTTCTGACTGCATGTTTGTACCCATTAACCAACCTCTCTTCCTCACCCCCCATCCCTTCCCAAACTCTGATACCTGTCATTGTTTTCTCTATTTCCATGAGGTTAACCTTTTTTTTTTTTTTTTTTAGCTCCCATGTATTTGTGAGAATGTGATATTTGTCTTTCTGTGCCTGGCCTGGCTTATTTCACTTAACATAATGACCTCCAGCTTCATCCATGTTGCTGCAAACATGATTTCATTCTTCTTTCTGGCTGAATAGCATTCCGTTGTGTTTATATGCCACGTTTTCTTTATCTCTCTGCTCATCGATGGATACTTAGGTTGATTCCATATCTTTGCTTTTGTAAAAAGTGCTGTGATAAACAGGTGAGTGTACGTATCCCTTTGATATACTGATTTATTTTCTTTTGGATAAATAGCCAATAGTGGGATTGCTGGATCATGTAGTAGTTCTATTTTTAGTGTTTTGAGAAATCTCTGTACTGTTTTTCGTAATAGGTTTACTAATTTCCATTCCCAGTGTGTAAGAATTCCCTTTTCTCCACATCCTTGCCAGCATCTGTTGTTTGTGTTTTTAATAATAGTTATCCTAATTGATAAGGTGCTATCTCATTGTAGTTTTGATTTGCATTTACCTGATGATTACTGATGTGAGCATTTTTTCGTATATCATTTGGCCATGTGTATGTTTTTTGATGGCTTTTGCCCACTTTTTAGTGGGATTATTTGTTTTTTTTAAATTGTTGATTATTTGAGCTCATTGCATATTATGGATTTTAGTCCTTTGTCATGAATAGTTTGCACACATCATTTCCCATTCAACAGGTTGTTTCTTCACTCTGTCATTTGTTTCCTTTGCTGTGCAGAAGCTTTTCAGCTTGTTCTATTGGTTATTGAAAGAGATATATTAATACTTTGATTTTGCATTTGTCAGTTTCTCCTTAGCTCCGACACTTTGTGCTTTATACATTGTCATATGAGGGTATGTTCTTAGATGCATTGGTATTTAGAGCTGTATATCAACCAGGTCTTTTAAAATCGCTATTGGCTGGGTGTGATGGCTAATGCCTGTAATCCCAGCAGTTTGGGAGGCTTGAGGCGGGAAGATCACTTGAGTCTTGAGTTTGAGACCAGCCTGGGCAACATAGCAAGACCCCATCTCTACAGAAAATTAAAAAAAAATTAGCTGTGTGTGGTGGCACACACCTGTAGTCCCAGCCGCTCGAGAAGGTGATGTAGGTGGATCACTTGAGCCTGGGAGATGAAGGATGCACTCAGGAGCCCTGATCTTACTACTGCACTTAGCCTGGGTGACAGAGTAAGACCCTGTCTCCAAAGCGGGGAAAAAGTAGAAAACCACTATTAAGTGTTCTTTTTAAGGGAGAAGTATTAGTAGAGGTAAAGTTATTTAGCTTGATATTAATGTTGCTGCAGAGTTTTCCTTTGGTTAGTATGTGCAGGGTATATCCTTTTTTACTCTTTAATTTCAGTCTTACTTATTTTTCAAGCGTGTGTTGCTTAATGATGAGAGTATGTTTTGAGAAATGCATTGTTAGGTGAGCATTATAGCATGTACTTGCACAAAACTTAGATGGTATAGCCTTTGACACACTTAGGCTAAATGGTATAAACCTATTTGCTCCTAGGTTACAAACCTTTGTAGTATAGTATGTGACTGAACTGAATAGTGTAGACAGTTGGAACACAATGGTAAGTAATTATGTATATAAACACAAAGAAAGTACAGTGAAAACATGGTATAAAAGATACAGAAATGGTACAACTGTATAGACCACTTACCATGAATGGAGCTTGCAGGATTGGAAGTTGCTCTGGGTGAGTGAGTGGTGAAAGAAAACTAATACTGAAGATCATCTGTATCACTGTCTTCCAGTTCGGCTCCTTGTCACAGTGAAAGGTCTTCAGGTGCATTAACACATTTGGAGTTGTCATCTGTGATAACAGTACTTTCTTCTGGAGTACCTCCTGAAGGACCTGCCAGAGGCTGTTTTACACTGAACTTTTTTTTTTTTTAAATAGGTATGAGTACAGTCTAAACTAACGATTAAACATATAGTTAATACATAAACCAGTAACATAGTTGTTTATTGTCAAGTACTATGTACTGTACATAATTGTACTATACTTTTTTTTTTTTTTGAGACGGGGTCTCACTCTGTCTCCCAGGCTGGAGTGCAGTGGCACGATCTAGGCTCACAGCAACCTGCACCTCTCGGGTTCAAGCAATTCTCCTGCCTCAGCCTCCCAAGTAGCTGGGATTACAGGCATGTGCCACCATCCCCAGCTATTTTGTATTTTTAGTAGAGATGGGGTTTCACCATGTTGGTCAGGCTGGTCTTGAACTCCTGACCTTGTGATCCACCCACCTTGGCCTCCCAAAGTGCTGGGATTACAAGCGTGAGCCACCGTGCCCGCCCTGTACTGTACTCCCCCCTCCCCCCACCAAGGTTTAGCCCTGGTTACCCAGGCTGGAGTGCAGTGGCGTGACCTCGTCTCACTGCAACCTCCACCTCCCGGGTTCAAGCGATTCTCCTGCCTCAGCCTCCTGAGTAGCTGGGATTATAGGCGCCTGCCACCATGCCTGGCTCATTTTTTTTTAAGTAGAGACAGGGTTTCGCCATGTTGGCCAGGCTGGTCTTGTACTCCTTACCTCAGGCGATCCATCCACCTCAGCCTCCCAAAGTACTGGGATTACAAGCGTGAGCCACCGTGTCCGGCCTGTACTATAATATGACTTTGAACACAGTAGTTTTGTTTGCAGCACAGTGGGTTTGTTTACACCAGCATCACTACAAATGGCTATGAAATACTAGACAATAGGAATTTTTTAGCTCCGTTATAATTTTTTTTTTTTTTTTAAACAGGGTCTCGCTCTGTGGCCAAGGCTGCAGTGCAGTGGTGCGATCTTGGCTAACTGCAGCCTCTGCCTCCTGGGTTCAAGTGATCCTCACGCAGTCTCCCTAGTAATTGTGACTACAGGCGCGTGCCACTATGCCTGACTTGTGTGTGTGTGTGTGTGTGTGTGTTTAGAGGTGGGGTTTTGCCACGTTGCCTAGTCTGGTCTCCATCCCTTGGACTGAAGTGATTTGCCCACCTTGGCCTCCCAAAGTGCTGGGGTTACAGGTGTGAGCCATTGTGCCTGGCTCTGTTATAATCTTATGGGACTACCGTTGTATATGTGATCCATTGTTGACTGAAACATCACTGTATGGGGCATGTTGACTGAAACATCACTGTATGGGGCATGACTGTACTTAGTTTTGAAAGATTCTCTTGCTAACAATACATAGTAGAATTAATTTTTTTTTTTTTCTTGAGTTGGAGTCTCGCTCTGTCGCCCAGGCTGGAGTTCAGTGGTGCAATCTCAGCTCACTGCAAGCTCCACCTCCCGTGTCATCGCCATTCTCCCGCCTCAGCCTCCCAAGTAACTGGGACTACAGGTGCCCGCCACACGCCCGGCTAATTTTTTTGGTATTTTTAGTAGAGACGGGGTTTCACTGTGTTAGCCAGGATGGTCTCCATCTCCTGACCGTGTGAGCCACCGTGCCCAGCCAGTATATACTAGAATTTTTAAAAATCTTGTGTGTTATGATTACAGCATCTGTCTATTAAATTCTTTATGTTTGAAATGCCTGGTGTGGTTCCCATTTTCCCACTTGGGTCCTGTTAATCTTTTAAGCCTAGTTCTCCAGCCTTCTCTTAAAGTCTATGAGCCACCCAAAATATTCCAAAAACTGCCTTTTACCAGAGTTAGACAGCCCTAACTGGTACACATGGCCAGGTCACACAAAGGACGAAGACAGAATTGGAAGGCAGGACCAATTAATCCACAGCTCAGATATGTGATTTTCACAGGCCATGTTGCTTTTGAGCAAAGAGGTAATACAGAGCTTATTTAAAATCTTTTTTGTAGAGTTTTTTTGGAGACAAGATCGCGTTTTGTCACCCAGGCTAGAGTGCAGTTGCATGATCTCGGCTTACTGCAGCCTTGGCCTCCTGGGCTCAAGCTGTCCTTCTGTGTCAGCCTCCCTAGTAGCCGGGACTACAGGCATGCATTGCCATGCCTGATTTTTTAAAATTTTAGTAGAGATGAGATCACCCTATGTTGCTGAGGCTGGTGTTGAACGCCTGGGCTCAAGCAATCTTCCCTCCCTTGCCTTCCAAAGTGTTGGGATTACAGATGTGAACCACTGTGCCTGGCCTATTTTCAACTTTTTCTCATGGTAGTTTTCAGTTATATGCAGCAGTCAAGAAAATAGTTCAAAACAACCCTGTTTGTTTCCTTAACACAATTCCAGCAGTCGTTGATAGAGCTTCCTTGCTTCTGGTATGACAGGATATTTCAAGCTCCTCTAATACCCTTCTCATCTGCAATCGGCTATTTCTCTAAGAAACTTTGGTTTCTGATAGTTTTTACGAGGGATGTCTGTGTAAATTTTACTTTAACTTTGTAGCTGTTGGGAGGATTGTTTAAATTACCAGTCCATTATTACCAAGAGTTGGCCATTTACATTGATCCTTGCGGGTGACCTTCAGAAACCCATCAGAGACCCAGAGAGACTGCTTGTTGTCCATAGTTTTGGGCACTTAGGGTTGTGCCATGGACTATTTGCCAGTTTTATGAAACCTATGGATGCCTCTTCAGAATCTTTCTGAACACAGTGAATGAAATACACAGGATCACAACAGAAACCGATTATGTTTAAAGAGTTATACAAATATTACTACCCTGTTAAACAGAAGACTGACGTCTTTGTCAGTAATTTTTTTTTTTTTTTTTTAGTTTTTTTTTTACTTTTTGAGACGGAGTCTCGCTCTGTCGCCCAGGCTGGAGTGCAGTGGCCGGATCTCAGCTCACTGCAAGCTCCGCCTCCCGGGTTCACGCCATTCTCCGGCCTCAGCCTCCCGAGTAGCTGGGACTACAGGCGCTGCCACCTCGCCCGGCTATTTTTTGTATTTCTTAGTAGAGACGGGGTTTCACCGTGTTAGCCAGGATGGTCTCGATCTCCTGACCTCGTGATCCGCCCATCTCGGCCTCCCAAAGTGCTGGGATTACAGGCTTGAGCCACCGCGCCCGGCCGAGGCT
>NC_037683.1:101510796-101525803 GCF_003255815.1 Theropithecus gelada
AGGCGCCCGCCACCTCGCCCGGCTAGTTTTTTGTATTTCTTAATAGAGACGGGGTTTCACCCTGTTAGCCAGGATGGTCTCGATCTCCTGACCTCGTGATCCGCCCGTCTCGGCCTCCCAAAGTGCTGGGATTACAGGCTTGAGCCACCGCGCCCGGCCTAGTAATTTTTTTTTTTTAAGACAGTCTCGCTCTGTGACCCAGGCTGGAGTTCAGACGGCACAGTCTCAGCTCACTGCAACCTCCACCTCCCGGGTTCAAGCGATTGTCCCGCTTCAGGCTCCCTGGTGGCTGGGACTACAGGCGCATGCCACCACACCCGGGTAATTTTTGTATTTTTAGTAGAGATGAAGTTTCACTATGTTGGCCAGGCTGGTCTCAAACTCCTGACCTTGTGATCTGCCTGCGTCAGCCTCCCAAAGTGCTGGGATTACAGGTGTGAGCCACCGCACCAGGCCTCTTTGTCAGTAATTGAAGTGACAAGACAATATTGTTGATACATAGGTAATTCAGATTTTGTTTTTTAAGATATTAAAATTAAGGGTTTTTTTGTTTTGTTTTTTTGAGATGGAGTTTTGCTCTGTCTCTCAGGCTAGAGTGCAGTTGTGTGATCTTGGCTCACTGCAGCCTCAGCCTCCCAGGTTCAAGCATCCTGCCTCCACCTCCTAAGTAGCTGGCTCTATAGGTGCACACCACCACATCTGGCTAATTTTTGTAGAGATGGGGTTTTACCATGTTGGCCAGGCTGGTCTCAAACTCCTGACATCAGGTGATCTGCCTTGGCCTCCTAAAGTCTTGCTATTACAGGCGTGAGCCACTTGTCTGGCCAAGGTTGTTGGTTTTTTTTTTTTTTTTTTTTTTTGAAGACGGAGTATCACTCTGTCACCCAGGCTGGAGTGCAGTGGTGCAGCCTCGGCTCACTGCAAGCTCCACCTCCTGGGTTTACTTACTCCGTTCTCCTGCCTCAGCCTCCCGAGTAGCTGGGACTACAGGCACCCGCCACCATGCCCAGCTAATTTTTTGTGTTTTTAGTAGAGACCGGGTTTCACTGTGTTAGCCAGGATGGTCTCAATCTCCTGATCTCATGATTCGCCCGCCTTGGCCTTGCAAAGTGCTGAGATTACAGGCGTGAGCCACTGCGCCCGGCCGTTTTTTTTTTTTTTTTTTTTTTAAAGGCAGTCTCCCTGTATTGCCCAGGCTGGAGTGCAGTGGTGCGATTTTGGCATACTGCAACCTCAGCCTCCCAGGTTCAAGCGATTCTTGTACCTCAGCCTCCTCAGTAGCTGGGACTACAGGTGCGCACCACCACACCTGGCTAATTTTTTAGTAGAGATGGGGTTTCACCATTTTGGCCAGGCTGGTCTCAAACTCCTGACCTCAAGCAGTCCGCCTGCCTTGGCCTCCTAAAGTGTTGGCCTCCCAAGGCCTCACACTCTACAGGTGTGAGCCACTGCACTGGGCCAAAATTAAGGTTTTGATGTTTAATAAAAATCAGTTGTGTGGTGGTCTTTGGCTTATCTCCGTTTATATATTCATCAACACATAATTGTTGATGGGGAATGTATCATTGTGATACATTTCGACTTAGATCAAAGTTAATAGGTTTCTGCAAGACTGCCCTCTCACTTTGTATACCAGCTGCAAACTTGAGGGGCTCCTGTGTTACTTTTATTTCTGACCGAGTACAAATGTGGAGGTTTCTGTCACACTCAAGTTTGATAATTCACTTAGGATGACTCACAAAACTCAAGAAAGTCCAGTACTTACAGTTTATTGTAGCAAAAAAAAAAAGCAATTTAGGACCAGCCATCAGAAGTGACATATAGGACAGTGTCTGGGAAGGTCCCAGATGTGAAGTGTTCATGCCCTCCTATGGAGACAGGGTGGATCATCTTGGTGTCTCCATGTGTGACTATATGCACAGAGTATTAACCAGGAAAGCTCATGTGAGCCTCTGTGTCCAGAGTTATTGGTGCTTAATTACATCAGCATGAGCCATTGAATCATTGGCCTTGAACTTGAACTCAATTTCTAGCTCCCCTCTCTGAACTTTGGGCTGCTGTCCTGGGGCTCAGAGCCCCAGCCTCTAATGCCATGATTGGTCTTTCTGGTTTGGCCAGCTCCCCAGCCCCACATCCTGAGACATCTTGTTAGTATAAACTAGGTGCTCACCGTGAATCACAGAGATGCCCTGTCCCTCTCAGGACATTTCAGGGATTTAAAGGGCACCAACTGGAGCTGGGACAAAGGCCATCCAAGCTCTTTGTTATACCACAGTCAGCAATTCTGCTTTCAGTTTGATGCGTAAGGACCAGGCCTAGTGATACCACATAGCTGACCTGAGCTGTGCCTGAGCGCCTGCACGAGAAGACTGTGTGCTCTGTCTGTTCTGGTGGCAAGTCTAGTCAGGTGTCAGTTGATGAGTTTAAATGGTATTTTGAGCTACAACAAATTCAATGGGATGGAAATATATGTGATTTCTATTGTTGAGAAGTTGGAAGTATTACTGATACTGTGGTTTGTTTATTCATGATAGAAGGAACTGCTGTACTTCAGGTAGAGGTTAGGAAAGATGAAGATAAAATTTTTCTCCTGTCCAAATCCATGGTCCTTATAAATGTTGATCGTGTATTATACTTGTATTAAAACTTGGTGTTTAGATGTTTAGAGGTTTAGGGTGTTTAATAATTTTTTTTTTTTTTTTTTTGAGATGGATTCTCGCTCTGTCACCCAGGCTGAAGTGCAGTGGCATGATCTCGGCTCACTGCAACCTCCACCTCCTGGGTTCAGGCAGTTTTGCTGCCTTAGCCTCCTGAGTAGCTGGGACTATAGGTGCATGCCACCACACCTGGCTAATTTTTTGTATTTTTAGAAGAGACAGGGTTTCACCGTGTTAGCCAGGATGGTCTCGATCTCCTGACCTTGTGATCCGTCTGCCTCAGCCTCCCAAAGTGCTGGGATTACAGGCGTGAGCCACCGCATCTGGCCTAATAATTTTTATATTGATAGGAGAATTTGGGCTCTGAAGACCTTCAGATTAAGTAGCTGAACATTGTGTAATTAGCAGTACTTTATAAGGATTGAGCCCTTTATTTTAATCTTTGAAGTTTCAGCTAAAAGCAGAACCTACACCATGGGCCCCTAGAACATCGTCCTTAGGTTCCATCGATTGTAACATTTATTTTTTGAGAAAGGTCTTGCTCTGTCACCCAGTGCAGTGGTGCCATCCTGGCTCACTGCAACCTCTGTTTCCCAGGCTTAAGTGATCCTCCCACCCCAGCCTCCCAGTTAGCTGGGACTACAGGCATGCACCACCTCACTTGGCTAATTTAAAAAAAAAAATTTTTATAGAGATGAGGTCTCACTGTGTAGCCCAGAAAGGTCTGGAATTCCTGGACTCAAGTGATCTTCCCACTTTGGTCTTACAAAGTTGGGATTACAGATGTGAGCCCCACCCTGCCCATTGTAACATTTTAAATGTTTTAAATATTTATCTAATAAAATTTTAAATGTTTATCTAATAAAATTTTTTTTTTTTTTTTTTTTTGAGACGGAGTCTCGCTCTGTCACCCAGGCTGCAGTGCAGTGGCGCATCCTCGGCTCACTGAAAGCTCTGCCTTCCGGGTTCACGCTGTTCTCCTGCCTCAGTCTCCTGAGTAGCTGGGACTACAGGCGCCCGCCACCATGCCTGGCTAATTTTTTTTTTTTTTTTTAGTAGAGATGGGATTTCACCATGTTAGCCAGATGGTCTTGATCTCCTGACCTTGTGATCCGCCCGCCTTGGCCTTCCAAAGTGCTGCGATTACAGGCATGAGCCACTGCGCCCGGCCCAAGAATATCTAATAAATTCTTATAGTTACCTAGGAAGGTTTTGAGTTGTGCTCTGAGTGTTTTTTCTTTCCAGAACTGTAAAACCTAAAACCATTGACCCTTAAATTTTTGTTGTGAAACATTTCAAACATAGAAAAGTAGAAACAGGCAGTTAATATCTGTACTCAACATCTACATTCAGGAATTGCAGATATTTTGCTGTCTTTTCCTCTTTATGTTTTTAAATTTCTTTCCTGCTAAACCGTCCTTTGTTACCCTATTTTTGTTTTATTTGTTTATTTTTAGAGATGGGTTCTCATTCTGTCACCTAGGCTGGAGTGCAGTGTGGCTTGATCATAGCTCTCTGCAGCATCAAATTCTTTGGTTCATGGGATCTTCCCACCTCAGCCTCCCGAACTGGAACTACAGATGCATACCACCACATCTGGCATTTGTCTGCTATTAATAATGATGTCTTAGTTAAAAACTTAACTGGTAAACTCTAGTGATGCTGCTGCTAGTTCTAAACTTAGTTACTTTTTTCCCCTGCTGTTTTTTTCCCAAACTTTTTAAATGAAATTTTCTTTCTTTTTCTTTTTTTATTTTTTGAGATGGCGTTTCGCTCTTGTTGCCCAGGCTGGAGTGCAGTGGCGTGATCTCGGCTCACTGCAACCTCCACCTCCTGAGTTCAAGAGATTCTTCTGCCTCAGCCTCCTGAGTATCTGGGATTACACGTGCGTCACCACACCTGTCTAATTTTGTATTTTAATAGAGACAGGGTTTTTCCATGTTGGTCAGGCTAGTCTCGAACTCCCATCTTCAGGCGATCTGCCTGCCTCGGCCTCCCAAAGTGCTGGGATTACAGGTGTGAGCCACTGCGCCTGGCTGTAAATGAAATTTTCTACACATAGAAAAGTTGGAACTATAGCAGAGTGACCCAGCCTGTATACCCGATATCAATATTTTAATTTGCTTACATTTTGCTCTGTTTTTTGCTATTGAACCATTTGAAAGTCTCATTAAATTGCAAACATCATGACACTTCTTAGAGTAAGGTTGTTATTCTTTGTAACTACATACCATATTTAAGAAAGCTGATTAGCCATTCATATCTAATAACTATGTCCTGTATTCAGATTTTAGCTATATTTTTTTCGTATAAATGTTTGTGATAATACATGTAATCCCCACTATGTTTTAAAGGAAAAGCAAATTCGTATTCTCTATACTCGTATTCAGCACAACACTTCTGTGATCAAATGTGTGTGGGTTTTCTCTACATTATCTGTGTCTCATTTTCTCTGATGACTCCAGTGAGTTGTCCTACAGTTTAACTTAATTCTGAGAGTATCCACCGGGAAATAGCATTACATCCCACCAGACTGCTCCCGCTTCTCATGCCAATCACAAGTCCAGGTTATTCATTTTATTTATTTACTTATTTATTTTTTGCGAGATGGAGTACTCACTCTGTTGCCCAGGCTGGAGTGCAGTGGTGTGATCTCATCTCAGCCCACTGCAACCTCCGCCTCGCGGGTTCAAACAGTTTTCCTCTCTCAGCCTCCCTAGTAGCTGAGACTACAGGTGCGTGCCACCACACCCAGCTAATTTTTGTATTTTTAGTAGAGACAGGGTTTCACCATGTTGGCCAGGCTGGTCTTGAACTCCTGACCTCAAGTGTTCTCCTGGCCTTGGCCTGCAAAATGCTGGGATTACAGGCATGAGCCACCATGCCCCAGCCAAGTCCAGGTTATATTATGTGCTTCTGACACACTAGCTATGAATTGGAGGCTCCTATGATTCCTCCTTCAGGTTTGCTAGTATCACTCAGAGAACTCAGGGAAACAGTGTATTTGCTAGATTATCATTTTATAATAAAGAATACAACTCAGAAACAGCCAGATGGAAGAGAGATGCATAAGGCAGAGGAGAAGTGTGGAACTCCCCTGCCTACTCTGGGCTCATCACCCTCCCAGTACTTCCATGTGTTCACTAACCTTAAGTTTCTCTGCACCTGTCCTTTAGGGTTGTTCTGTAATCTTCAGTAAGCCGGCATGATTGATTATGTCATTGCCCACTAAGGATCATCTTAGCTTTTAGCCCTCTGCTCTACCCGCCTCCCTTCCCAAGGTAGGGCTGAAAGTTCCAGCCCTCTCACCACTGGTGGGTTCCCCTGGCAATCAAACCACTTCCTGAGGCTATCCAGAAGCCATCAGACATCATTCATCTCATTAGCATAAAAAAGACACTGGTATTCCTAGAGTTTTAGGAATTTGGGTGCCAGGAAATGGAAGAACAAAGTGTGTATTTCTTCACATTTAACCTTGTGTGACAACCATTTTTTTCTTTTTTGTTTAGATCTTGTTGCATACCAAAACAGCAGTTTTAAGACAACTTGTTGACAGCCCAAGCTTCAGTTTGGGCTTGACATGTTTCACTATTAGTGCTCCTGTATACTTTTTCATTAGTGGTCCTGGTGTTAACATTTGGGAACTTAGTATTTTTGCATAGTTTTAGGAATCTATTTTCTTTATAAATAACACTGTTCAGTGATAGCAGCAGGCAACAAATACTTTGATATGACTCTACTTCCTGAGATTACTGCTTTTATATCTGAAATGTTGAAATACTCATGTTTTAGCCTGTTTGGAGACAATACATGGTCATTGATTTCGTGATACCATATTCCTTTATTGAAGCAATCTATGTGTTTATTTTTAAATAGGAAGTGTATCTCGACAGTGCTAGTTTCAGTCTGTGTGACCTTGACCAAGTTACTTTAATGTCTGTGCTGTAGTTTTTCAGTTTCCAACATGGAATAGTTATAGTACGTATCCTCCTCACGGTTGTGAGGAGTGCATGACACATAGAGAGTGCTCAGTGAACGATCATTTTTCTGGTAAGTAGTTGGAGAATTTTTTGATCTCTTTTGAGATTATTATAGAATGAGAATTTTGAGTTTCAGAATTTAAGTTCATGACACATTTTTAAGATTAGAAAAATTGCAGGCCTGGATACTGTTAGATATGAGTTCTGAATTTCTCCTCCAAGAATCAGTATGTCAGTATGTTCAATTCTTTGCCTTCTGCTTTTAAAATTAACTTCCTCTTAAAGCAACCTTTCCCACCCTCATTCCGATTACCTGCTCCACCCTGACTCATTCTCTGCCCTGACTCATTCTCCGCCCTGACTCATTCTGATTTCCTGCTCTGCCATAACCATTTTTCCCGACAAACCACTCACCCCGTCACTCCCTTTAAATTAACCAATTGGAAATAGTTTAGCCTGTGTGGTCTAACCCTAGCCAATAGGGGAACGACACAGCAGCAGGGGCCACGTACATCAGGAATAAGAACCCCTTCCCCTCCCTTGTCCAGGTAGTATGCTCACCATTGCTTCATCTGTGAGGGCGCAACATTCTATAGAAGTAAATTGCCTTGCTGAGAAGAAGAAAAATAAAATTTTATATTCGAGTACTATTTATTTTGCAGCACTGAAACTGTAACAGTACTTAACTATATTTAATGAAGATGGACTTAGCAAAGGAAAATCCAGCATCTTTTTTCTCTTAATTTCTAAAAAATTTGAACTGAAATAAAAGTTCAAAGAATAACATTAGTGAACACTAATATGCTCTTCACCTACGTTAAAAAAGATTTTGCCATGTTCATGTTGATTAAAAATTGTAGGTGGTGCCATTGTTTTGAGCTAATCTCCTGCACTAGGCCACAATAGACCAGACTAAAATCTAAATGGAGCCACTCATGGTTCCAGACCACCAAACTGAGGTGTTATTGGACCTTCCCAGAAATCAGGAGAGAGGAATAGCCTTAATTTCTCAAACCAGACAGTTCCAGTTGGCATGATAATGCAGTTCCCAGTTATTTCTCTATGGTCCTGTTTTTTCATTCCTTCCTTACAAGGAAAGTAACTTTGAAATGACCAGTGCACTTTTTGTTCTGCCATCCTGAAATAATCAAAAGGATCACAGTCAAGTTTAAAAGAGTTTTATTCAGGCTGGGCACGATGGCTCATGCCTGTAATCCCAGCATTTTGGGAGGCTGAGGCGGGCGGATCACCTGAGGTCGGGAGTTTGAGACCAGCCTAACTGACATGGAGAAACCTCGTCTCTACTAAAATTACACAATTATCCAGATGTGGTGGCGCATACCTGTAATCCCAGCTACTCGGAAGGCTGAGGCAGGAGAAGAGCTTGAATCCAGGACGCGGAGGTTGCAGTGAGCTGAGATCGTGCCATTGCACTCCAGCCTGAGCAACAGAGCAAGACTCCATCTCAAAAAAACAAAACAATACCAAACAAAAAAACAAACAAGAGTTTTACTTAAATGCAAAACTGAGAGCAGCCAACTGGGTAACACAGAATCCAGAGGAATAGAGCCAGCCAGTCCTCTGAAACCGAAGAGTTTAAGGTCTTGCTTATTTAGGCAGAAAACAAATTTAACAGGATTGCCACATTTTCCATACAAGGTTGGTTTATGAGTTATAGCAATTTGATTAGTTACAGTTCTTTTCCTTTTCCAATTTAAAAGAGTTTAACATTCCATCTTAGTGGTTTTGTGTAAGAGACGGAAGTTAATCTACAATGAAGATTAAGTTTAGAGGGATGGGGGTCTTCTCTGGAGCCCATTAGTCTTTTCTAACATTTTACAAAACAGTGTAGGTAAAAGGCTGATCTATAATCGGAGGACTAAAGCTGCCTGTCATGTGACTCAGGTCCCATTATCACATTTCTTTAAGGCTGAAAATAATTTAAAAACTTCCAGCAGATTTGATTTTGAATTATTTTCACAGTTCTTTGTTTCTGCTTTCTTCAGGCCTGTTGTTTCTGTACATGTAGCCTCTGCTCTGCTCACTGGAATGCTCATTCTATTTTATGGAACAAAGCGTTGCTTGATTCTAGAATCGTAAATAAAGCTGTTTAAGATCCTTAAACCACATTATTGTAATTTTGTCTTTTGATACTTATGTTAACCCTCATGTATGTACTCTTTTCTTTCCCTGAATTATTTGAAGTTAACTTACAGAAATTGTGAGTCTATCTCTTTAGGCATTTCAGCATGTGTTTCCAAAGAATATGTTCTCAGGCATAACCACAATGTCCTTGTGCTTTTAAAATTCAACGATAATCTTACAATATCTAATATTTAGTCTGCATTTAAATCTCCCCAGTTGTCTTAAATGTATATGTGTGTGTGTGTGTTGTTTTTTTTTTTTGGATACAGGGCCTCAGTTGCCCAGGCTTGATCATGAAGTGCAGTGGCTCGATCATGGCTCACTGCAGCCTTGACCTCCTGGTCTCATGTGATCCTCCTGCCTCAGCCTCCTGAGTAGCTGGTAGCTGGTACTACAGATGTGCATCACCATACCCAGCTATCTTTACTGTGTTGATCACTTGAACTCCTGGGTTCAAGTGATACACCACTCAGCCTTCCAAAGGATTAGGATTACAGGTGGAAGCCATTGTGCCTGGCCTTAAGTGTCTTTTGTAACTTTTGCCATCCCCCCAACCCCCAACCAAACCATGTGGTTTATTCATTGTGTCTTATTGTTGAGTCTTTAGTCTCTTTTAGTCTAGAGCAGTATGTCTACCATTTTTCTTTTTTGACACTGACTTTTTGAAGAGTATGGCCCACTTTTCATGTGCAAAGTCCACCTTACTAATTTGTCTGTTTCCTCATGGTGTTGATCTGAGTTGCTTCTGCATCACCTGTATTTCATATAAACTAGAAATTCGATCTAAAAGCTTGACTAGATTTTTTGGTTTTTTTAATATATTGCCACACTTCACCTGGAGCTAAAACAAGTTGTCATATCACATTAAGAAGTGGATAAAGAAAGATTGATGCCCTTTTAATGATGCCAAATTGTTTTATCTTTCCGTTCTATTGTAGTGAAGGGTCAAGATTGCTCTATTGTAAAGCAACAACATTTTCCCCTTTATAATTAACAGGTAACTTATCGAGCGATCCTTTGATACCATACAGTTATTGTTCTCCAGCAGCCTTTCTCCTGATGGTTTTAGCAACTATTGATGGGTCTCTCTGAATGCAGGACCTTCTTAATGGTCTTGTAATTAAGCTCCATTTGACAATATTTTCCATAAGACTTGAAGGTTCTGCTAACCTAGAAATAATGCTAACTCTGAACCTAAATTTTTTTTGTTTCCTTCAGTTTTCATCTACAAAGTTAATCACTTAGTAGAATAACTTAAGGTAAAGATGGTATATCTTTAAACAAACCTGAGCAAATTAAGTTTAGCCTTTTCCAGTCAAAGGAGAGTGGGATTTGTTTTAGGAAAGCTCTGGTTCATCTGAATTTTGAAAGCCTTACATGGCAGCTGTTAAAACCAGGGTCATTATTTTATTTTATTATTATTTTTTAGACTACATCTCATCATGAGGGAAGGACTCTTTTTTTTTTTTTTTGAAATGACGTCTCGCTCTGTCGCCCAGGCTGGAGTGCAGTGGCACCATCTCAGCTCACTGCAACCTCCGCCTCCCGGGTTCAGGCGATTCTCTTGCCTCAGCCTCCCGAGTAGCTGGGATTACAGGCGCCCACTATCATACCCGGCTAGTTTTTGTATTTTTAGAGGAGACTGAGTTTCACTATGTTGGCCTGGCTGGTCTTGAACTCCTGACCTCAGGTGATCATCCACCTCAGCTTCCCAAAATGCTAGGATTGCATGCGTGAGCCACCACACCCAGCCAGTGGAAGGGCTCTTATCTGGAGTTTTGCATTCTAATATTATTTAAATAGCCTCCTTGTATCCTTCCCCTACTGCAACTCTTCCTTCATCTCCTGTCTTAAATTTTTAGTCTATTAAGTTCAACTTGAGGCCGGGCGCGGTGGCTCAAGCCTGTAATCCCAGCACTTTGGGAGGCCGAGGCGGGTGGATCACGAGGTCAGGAGATCGAGACTATCCTGGCTAACATGGTGAAACCCCGTCTCTACTAAAAATACAAAAAACTAGCCGGGCGAGGTGGCGGGCGCCTGTAGTCTCAGCTACTTGGGAGGCTGAGGTGGGAGAATGGCGCGAACCCGGGAGGCGGAGCTTGCAGTGAGCCGAGATCACGCCACTGCACTCCAGCCTGGGAGCACAGCGAGACTCCATCTCAAAAAAAAAAAAAAAAATAAGTTCAACTTGAAATGTTAATGAAGTGGAAAGCAGCAGAAAATATTGCTAAGATAAGCTTAAATCTGATAGAAGGGTGCACACTTCAGAATATCAGTAAGTTAAAATTCTCATTTGATCGAATGAATTTGTTAGGATAAATTGATTTTATGTAGTTTAAAAATTTCTTTAATTTGGCCGGGCGCAGTGGCTCATGCCTGTAATCTCAAAAAAATTTTTTTTCTTAATCTTTGAAGTCGTTCTCTAAAGAGCACAGAAAGGGAGTAGAGTCATGGTTTGTGTTTTAAAATTGGGAAATACTACATTATGGTTTTTTGGTTTTTTGGTTTTTTTTTTTTTTTTTTGTGACAGAGCATTGCTCTGTCATCCAGGCTGTAGTGCAGTGGTGCATTCTTGGCTCACTCTAACCTCTGCCTCCCGAGTTCAAGCGGTTCTCCTCCCTCAGCCTCCTAAGTAGCTGGGATTAAAAGTGTGCACCGTCACACCTGGCTCATTTTTGTATTTTTAGTAGAGACTGGGTCTCGAACTCCTGGCCTCAGGTGATCCGGATCTGCCCGCCTTGGTCTCCCAAAGTGCTGGGATCATAGGCGTGAGCCACTGTGCCCAGCCTACATCATGATTTTTTTTTTTTTTTTTTAATAAAAAGCTCTTGATCTTATTTATTGTATTTTTTTGAGATGGGGTCTCACTGTGTCACCCAGGCTGGAGTGCAGTGGTGTCATCTTGGCTCACTACAACCTCTGCCTCCCTGGTTCAAGTGATTCTCCTGCCTCAACGTCTCGAGTAGCTGGGACTAAGGACATACACCACCATGTTTGGCTACTTTTTTTGTTTTTTGTAGAGACAGGATTTCGCCATGTTGGCTAGGCTGGTCTCGAACTCTTGAGCTCAAGTGATCTGCCTACTTTGGCCTCCCAAGGTGTTGGGTTTACAGGTGTGAGTCACTGCGCCTGGCCTTTACATCATGTGTTGTATGCTGATGGAACTATGCTAGTGGTAAATGTATACAGAGAAAAAGGATGGGATTGATAAGGCAAGTAACATGGTTGAACATGGCCCAGAGATAGTACATCTTTTATTAGGGAGACAAAGGGTACCGATCAGTCAATTTGGTGGTGAAGTGATGAGTAGTTGAGTAGTTCTCTTTGCTTCTGTTTTCTTAGCCAGTAGCAAGCCTATCTGCTGAGGCTGTGGTTAGTATTGTTGAATGCTCACTTGAGATATGAGATTGAGGCTGTGGTTCGTATTGTTGAATGCTCGCAGTGAAATTTGTGTATGTTTTTCATCCACATTTAACCACTTTATGTTGTAAGCACTCTAGGAAGGGATTTGGGTTAGGGTTTTGCCATACAACAGTGACAAGAAGAGATTGAGAAAAGCAGTGGAATAATAATCATCATAATGTGATTGACCATCCATGAAAATCTAAGCAGAGTAATGAGGGAAGTTAGTCCCTGAGGGAGGTAATGCGATCCTGGAAAAACAGTAAAGCTGTAGATTGGTACTGGTTGCATCAAAGAATTGTTGGAGTGGGAGTGTCAGTGTAAGAAAACTGGAATGATCAGAGATGGTTTTGAGTATGAGATACTTGAAATAAAAGGTTTTGGGGTTATTGCAGTTATTGTTGATAAAAAGGTCCATGTTGGGACTATGAGCATAGATGAAGTGTAGGGTAAGTGGTTTGAAGGGAGGGTGTCTTAGAGCCAGAGGGCAGGTTGAATGAATCGTGTGTGGACGTTGAGGTTGCCAAGAATGTTGATGAGAATCATGGAGGAAAAGAAGTAAAGCCGATAATATAATGTTCAACAAATGTGTGCAGATGACTGGTGGAAGATTAACAGGTAGAAAAGTAACAAAAAGGGATAACTATTATGACTAGTGTTACGACATGTGCTTCTAGGGTGAGGATTGGGGTAAGAGAGATGGTGCCAGGGTATGCGGTGAGAAATACAAACAACCGTCTTTTGGGGGAGCTACTGGTGGTAGGGTCATGTGGTCAAAGTAGACTGCACTTTACTGAAGAACGACTTTACCTTCTGGAGAGGTTTGGATAGGCTGGGGGAAGAGAGTGATAGGGGCCCATTCGACAGGTCTGAGTGGGAAGAGAGTTGAATGAGGTAAAAGAGGGATATGAGATTTGATGTGGCAGCTGGACAGGCTCTCAGGGAAAGGCAAGTAAGCAACCAGTTGTCCTGATAGCCTTCATCTTAGGCCTAGTCTCTCTAGATCATTGAGTGGTGAGACAGACCTGCTATATCTCTAGGAACCAAATTTGGTTTAAAAGATACACTGCTTCTGGCCGGGTGCAGTGGCTCATGTCTGTAATCCCAGCACTTTGGGAGGCCGAGGCGGGCGGATCACAAGGTCTGGAGATCGAGACCATCCTGACCAACATGGTGAAATCCCATCTCTACTAAAAATACAAAAATTAGTTGGGTGTGGTGGTGCACGCCTGTAGTCCCAGCTGCTCCGGAGGCTGAGGCAGGAGAATTGCTTGGACCCAGGAGGCGGAGGTTGCAGTGAGCCAAAATTGCGCCACTGCATCCCAGTCTGGCAACAGAGCGAGATTCAGTCTCAAAAAAATAATAATAAAAATAAATAAAAGATAACACTGCTTCCATAAAATGACTTTGGCATTTGCACGGGTGAGAAACTTTCTTTGAGACTCCTCTGAAATTCCTGGACCTTCTTTAGTTTCTGGAAGCTTGTGAGCAGAAAGGGAAACATAGAGACGTGTTTGGCTAGAATTCTTTCTCTTGCCCAAGACCCTGGCCTACTGATCTTCAGCCTTGCTGTTACTCTGTCTTGAACATGATTTCCTGTGCTGCCCCCATGCTGTCCTTCCACTCTGCCTTCCCAGTGACCTCACACCCCCGTCTCCCACTCCCATACTCTGGTTCTTGGTGTTCCGTTAGAGAGGTGGGCCATGCTGTCTAAATCTTCTGTGAAATCCCAGCATCCACCCGTTTCTGGTTTCTAGCAGCAGGATGCTTTAGGATAATAATGGGGATGCCAGACAGCAGCTGTATTGTATTCCAGATGATCTTGGAAGAACTTCACTTTTGGGTCTTGCACATGTCCCAGGCTTCTTTTTTTTTTTTAAGAGTCTATCACCTCTTTTTCACCTTTCTACTTTGTCATGTCCTGAGAACCCAGGTCTTAGGAAATAAAGTTAATTGCTTTGGGACAAAATGCACTTGAGCTAATACTTTTGCTTAAAATTTTATGTTTAATGGCTTACTAGGCATAATTTTGCTGTCTTGATACTCTAGTAATGAACTGTTTCACTATTTTACAGAGTGCTTGTGATTTCACATATTTTTGCTGGACTTGTAAAAGAGACACTTGGATGGTGGATTAAAGAGAACACTAACAATCTGTGAAAAGTTTCAAATTGGAGAATATTGAATTTTCACCCTAGTCCAGCAGCTCTGCTGCTCACTTAAATACAGATGAATGAAGACCCCATTCGGAAAGACACCTGGCCAGCGGTCCAGAGCTGATGCAGGTAGGCATTGCGGTTCTACACATACTTAAATACGTATTTTAGTATAATACATTTCAGACAAGTGTAAAATTGGGTACTTTCACATAATAGCTAGTGAAAAACTGTCGTTTCTAGTATGTTACACACATATGCATATATTAAGCAGATTTAAGTTTCTTGAAAGGGAAGTAGTCACATGAAATTTCTGTATAATCTTCTAGCAGGTTGTAAAAGTCTAATAAATTTAGCAAGTGAGTTGTAAATATCTGTTAATAGGATTATAGTAAAAGGAGTTCTTTTCGAAAGAGTTAAAGTGAGGTAACATGAGTTGGAGCAGCTTTAAGTAAGAAAGATAAACTTGGAATTTCTTGTGTTTATTTGAAAGAAGTGGCCGGGCGCGGTGGCTCAAGCCTGTAATCCCAGCACTTTGGGAGGCCGAGGCGGGTGGATCACGAGGTCAGGAGATCGAGACCATCCTGGCTAACATGGTGAAACCCCGTCTCTACTAAAAATACAAAAAACTAGCCGGGCGTGGTGGCGGGCGCCTGTAGTCCCAGCT
>NC_037683.1:101526034-101536088 GCF_003255815.1 Theropithecus gelada
TTAGCCAGGATGGTCTCGATCTCCTGACCTCGTGATCCGCCCGTCTCGGCCTCCCAAAGTGCTGGGATTACAGGCTTGAGCCACCGCGCCCGGCGTTTAATTTTTTTTAAATAGCATATGGCATAGGTGTAAAGATAAATAGGTTCTGTGTAAATCCTAGTTGGCGTGTTAGATATTTTAGCATAAGAGACCGTGAGTTTATTTTTTAATGTTGTGTTAGAAGATACAAGAAAAACAAACCAAAGTGCTTTTTCCTACCTATTCTCTCTCTTTTTTTAAGAGACAGGGTCCCTCTTTCTCACATGGGCTGGAGTATGGTGGTACAATTAGAGCTCACTGTGGCCTTGAACTCCTGAGCTCAGGTGGTCCTTCTGCATCAGCCTCCTGACTAGCTGGAACCACAGGTGTGTGCCATCAAGCCTGGCTGATTTTTTTGTAGAGACAGGGTTTCGCAGTGTTGCACAGGCTGGTCTTGAACTCCTGGGCTCAAGCGGTCCTCCTGCCTCAGCCTCCCGTAGTGTTGGGATTACACTTATGAGCCACTGTGCCCGGCCTCCACCTATTCTCTTGTAATTCAATACAACACAGTACCTCTGGTCACCCAAATGTGCGAAGAGGAAGAGTTGCTTCCCATCAGCAACCAAGCAGTTGTGCAGCATACCGTTTCACGTCAATCCAGTTCTGATACTGTCCACCTGGAGACAGCGTCAAATCTCACAGGTTGAGGGCTCAGTTCCACAAGACCACTCCTTACTTCTGATGCCAGTTCAGGTGCATATCTGGGCCTCTGGAACTTCTGGACTGAACAGCTGTAAATTGGAGTTTCCACAGCCCTGTTCCTGGGCTCAATTAATTTGCTAGAGCAAGTCACAGAACTCAATGAAATACTTAACTTTTACCAGTTTATTATAAAGGATATTACAAAGGATACAGATGAACAGCCAGATGGAAGAAGGAGAGATGCACAGGGCAAGGCATGCAGAAAGGGGCATTGGCGCATCTACCACCCTCCAGGAACCTCCAGGTAGTGTTGCGCCATCTGGAAGCTCTTCTAAACCCTGTCTTTTGGGGTTTTTATGGAAGCTTCATTGTGTAGGCATGATTGATTACATCAGTGGCCATTGATGATCAACTCAGCCTTCAGCCCCTGTCCTGTAACAGTGGGTGGTTGAAAGTTCTGATCCTCTAGTCATTCCTTGGTCCTACTAGAGACCAGTTGCCATCCTGAAGCTGTCTCTGGTTATCCGATTAGCAAACGGAAGACACTTACCACTGTGGAGTTTCCAAGGGTGTTGGAAGTTGTAAGTCAAGAGGAGGAGGAAGGCCAAATACATATATTTCACAGTATTACAGAAGTATGCCCTATTTTGGAAAGATTGCTGACCCACAGTATTACAGAAGTATACCCTATTTTGGAAAGATTGCTGACCCCGGGATCCGTATTGTTTGTAAAATAGAGTCTTAATCATTCTTCCTGTTAGCATAGACAAATGCTCTGCTGCTTTTAAGTCCCTGTATCAGTCACCAATGTGTCTGTTTGCAAATGAAAGAAAAATCACCAAAAAAGGGTTTTGTCTCAAGCAGCAAGAAGCCCAGGTAGGCATTTTAGAGTTGGTTAGGTGGCTCAGCTATGCCTTCAGGCAGGTGTCATCTCAAAGGCTTCTTCACTCACATAGGCTGATAGAACTTAAATAGCCTGGAGCTTTAGCCACCTGGCCGCCTGGGGCATCTCTTTTCTTATGGGGACCTTTAAAGGAGGCTTCCAGATAGTATCCCTAAGAGAAACTGTTACAGCTGTGTGGCCTTTATCTGGTCTTGGAACTTACACAGGTTCACTTCTACTGCATTCTATTCATTGAGGCAGTCACAAAGGCTCACCAAGTTTCCAGGGAGGGAGCATAGACACTATACTTGGTGGGAGAAGTAGCAAAGAATTTGTGGCTATGTTTTAAAACTGCTACAGTGGTAAATAGATTGGGTAGGCAACTTCCAACGTCTGCCATGACCCCCAGTACCTGTCTTTAACATAGAGGGTGAATGATAGAGGAAAAATTTGAAAGTCATAATTTTATATTTTCTTTATCTCATTCACCGTATCAGGAATTTCTATTTTGAAAATAACGTATGTTTATCTATAATTATGTTGAAATTTAATTGGTTACTAAGTCGCAGTTTATGCCTGATGACATTGGGTAACAAGTACTATTCAGGTATATGGTAAAATTTTTTTTCACATGTTTTCCACTGGTGTTAACCTCCATTTTTAGTATTTTAGCAAAGATTGCAGTATTTTCCTTTTCTGATATATTTTTTCTTTCTTTTTTTTTTTTTTTTTTTTGAGATGGAGTTTTGCTTTTGTTGCCCAGGCTGGAGTGCAATGGCACGACCCTGGCTCACCGAAACCCAGGTTCAAGCGATTCTGCTGCCTCAGTCTCCCGAGTAGCTGGGATTATAGGCATGCACCACCACACCCGGCTAACTTTTTTGTATTTTTAGTAGAGTACAGGGTTTCACCATATTGCCCAGGCTGGTCTTGAACTCCTGACCTCAGGTGATCCATCCGCCTCTGCCTCCCAAAGTACTGGGATTACAGGCTTGAGCCACCCCAGCTCCCCTTTTTTTTTTTTTTCCCCCTTTTTTCTTTGAGACAGGGTCTTGTTCTGTCACCCAGGCTGGAGTGCAGTGGTACGATCTCGGCTCACTGTAACCTCTGCCTCCCCTGTTAAGCTGTTCTCCTACCTCAGCCTCCAGAGTAACTGGGATTACAGGCGCACGCCACCATGCCCAGCTAATTTGTTTTTTCGTTATTTTTTTTTCTTTCAGTAGAGTTGGGGTTTCACTATGTTGGCCAGGCTGGTCTCGAACTCCTGACCTTGTGATCCGTCTGCCTCGGCCTCCCAAAGTGTTGGGATTACAGGCATGAACCACTGCACCCGGCACATTTTCCCATTCTCTGGGGGAGCTTATTGACTTTATATTTTCCCACCTTTTCTGTTTTGTTTTGTGTTTTTATTTCAGTCAGCAACTTAATTTCTAAGTGCCTTCCCTCTTCCTCCTCCTTTTGCTTTTACCCAGGCTGGTTTCAAACTGTTGGGCTCAAGAGATCATCCCATCTCAGCTTTTCAAGTAGCTGGGAATATAGGCACATGTACCACTACACCCAGCTTTTTTATTCTCATACTTGTTTCATAGATGCAAGCAGCTTATGTTTCTGGGGATATAAATTACTTTTTGTTTGTTTTGAGAGAGGGTCTCACTGTGTGTCCCAGTCTGGAGCGCAGTAGCATGATCTTGGCTCATTGCAGCCTCAACCTCTGAGGCTCAAGAGATCCTCCCACCTCAGTCTCCTGAGTAGCTGGGACTACAGGCGTGAGTGCCCTCACACCCTGCTAATTTTTGTATTTTTTGTACAGATGGGGTTTCGCTGTGTTGTCCAGGCTGGTCTTGAACTCATGAGCTGGAGTGATCCACTGGCCTTGGTCTCCCTAAGTGCTGGGACTACAGGCATGAACCACTGTGCCTGCTGATAAATTGCTTTTTAAACAGCCTTTCTAGTATTAGCCTTGTTGCTTATGAGTTTCTTTGTGCCTCTGCTATTAGTTTCTGTTTCATTTGGAGGCTTTCCTTGAGTCTATTGATCCTAGGATGTTCCTCTAGGAAGGCACCAAGATGATGGCAAGCTGTCTGCGAGGAAATAGCTCTTGTTGCCTGGACTTCTCCTGCCTTACTGGGGAGTCTGTGAAGTGTTTTCTTTGGAGATGGATTATCACGTGTCCTCCATAGATGATGATCACTCATCTCTTATATTTTCTTATTTCTCTTTTAAGTTTATGTAGTCATATTTCTTTACCTGCTGCATCCCCAGAGACGACTGTCTGTTATACAAAGCTGAGTGAGCAACAAGGAGAGTGTCACCTTGGTGGACTCTCAGTGAAATTTTCAAAGAAAGAAAGATATGGTAAGTCCTCACTTAATGTTGTCCGTAAGTTCTTGCGAACTGTGACTTCAAGGAAAACAAAACCAGTTTTTCCAGTGTTACAAGGAAACAACTTTGAACATTGAACTGACAGTGTTCGAGGACCTGCTTTATATTGTTTTGTGTAAAGTCTCAGTTTCCAAGAACTTATCAATAGTTAAGTGAGAACTCAAGGGGAGGAGTGAGTCATAGGGTTGGAAGTCAGGAAGTATGATATAGATGGGGATTGGTTTAGAATTTCTAGTCCAGATGAGCTGCTGGATCAGACATTGGTCTTTATCATTGGAGCATCTGAGTGTACACAAAGTTCATTTAAAACAGTTGGTCTTATTTTGGAACATGTGCCTGAGTAAGTCTCTGTTAAAACAGTTTTGATTGTATTTTGTTTCTTGCATATTATGGTTTAGTATAGTTTAACTGTTTTAGAGTCATAGAATAGTTTATTTTATAAATTACGGTTCTATTTTCTTTAACAAATAGATATAATAAAGTTATATATTAAAGGATCTTCTGTTTCCCACTGGGAAGTCAGTGATGGGTGATATAACTCCCCTTTTAGTGACAAACTGATAACAGTGTCCAGTTAATAAGTACCCATTAACTTACTGTTCTTTCCTTTTTCTGCTTAACAGTGTGTGTTGGTGACCCCTCTAGCAGTATGTAGAGCTAGCTCTTCCTCATTGTTTTTTACAGATGAATAGTACTTCATTGTGTGGCTGTACCATATTCATTTGGTATCCGTTATTACTGGACATGTGAGTTGTTTCTACTCTTCCGCTCTTACAGATAATAGCTACAATGGGCTGGGCGGAGTGGCTCACACCTGTAATCCCAACACTTTGGAAGGCCGAGGCGGGTGGATCACTTGAGGTCAGGAGTTTGAGACTAGCCTGGCCAACATGACGAAACCCCATGTCTACTGAAAATGTAAAAATTAGCTGGGCATGGTGGTGGGTGCCTGTAATGCCAGCTACCTGGGAGGCTAGGCAGGAGAATCACCTGAACCTGGGAGGCGGAGGTTGCAGTGAGCCAAGATTGCACCACTGCACTGCAGCCTGAGTGAAAGTGTGAGACTCCGGCTCAAAAAAAAAAAAAAAAAAAAAGGCTTACCTTTGATTTGTCAGTATGTCTTGGTGTTGTGTCACTGGATAAATTTCTGGAAATAGAATTGAGTCAAATCTTCAATTCATGTATAATTTTGTGAGAGCTCACCAGATTCCCCTCCATCAATTCTGTATTATTTTGCATTCTTTTTTTCTTTTTTCTTTTTTCTTTTTTGGAGATGGGATCTCATTCTGTCACCCAGGCTGGAGAGCAGTGGCATGATCAGGGTTCACTGCAGCCTCAACCTCTTGGGCTCAAGCGATTCTTCCACGTCAGCCTCCAAGTAGCTGGGACTACAGGCATGTGCCACGACGCCCGGCTAATTTTCGTATTTTTTGTAGAGATGGGGTTTTACCATGTTGACCAGGCTGTTCGTGAGCTCCCGAGCTTTGTGGGCCATGGTGCCAGGCCCATTTTGCATTCTTACCAGTAATAAAATATGTAAAGAGTTTCTGTCTTCTCACAGTCTTGCCAGTGACATATGTTGTCAAATATGTGGTTTTTCTGTCTTGTGGGTGAGAAACGGTGTCTCTGTGCAGTTTTATTTGTGATCTTGGCTTGTAAGGGTCTATTTGGCCTTCCTTTCTCTGATATTACATCTATTTTTCTTCATTACTTTCATAGACTTTTTTTACATCAGTTATTAACCTTTAATCTGTGATAGGGGTCATTTACCTTCTTACATTTCCGTTGCGTGGAGTCAGTTTCTTGGAAACAGCCTTTCTCGAGTCCCTGGTGTCTCACTCCCACCTGTATGGGTCTGTCAGCCTATATCACATAAGTCTTGCTGGAACCTGTTGCTCTTCTAGGTTATATGTATGGTTTCTCAGATCCTATGTGTTTATGTTACTTTTCTTATTTCCTGAAATGTATCCTTCAGTAACTTCCAAAGAAGATGTATATGAAATATAATTTTTAGCCCATATGTGTATAGAAATGTGTATACTGTCAGTTAATAATTTAACCAGGTATGAAGTTCAGAGTTCAAAATCATTTTGCTACAATATTGACAATACTACTCTCTTGTCTTATTGTTTTCTGGCCCAGTTTTGTTTGTTTTAAAGAGGAGGGGTCTAACTGTATTGCCCAGGCTGGACTTAAGCTCCTAGGTTCAAGTGATCCTCCTGCCTCAGCCACCGGAGTAGCTGGGGCTAAAGGTGTGCCCCACAGTGCCTGACTTTCTAGCTCAACGTTGATGACAGAAGAATAAGTCTAGACTAACAGTTTTTAAACTTACGATCTTGCTTGATACAGTTTTAGAGTTGCAAAGAGATAACAGACTTTATTTTTTTAGAGCAGTTTTAGGTACTCAGGAAAGTAACAGAGTTCCCATATATTCCTTTCCCTCACAAATTTGCAGCATACCCTGCCCCATCCCCGCCCCACCATCTCACAGAGTGGTATATTTGTTAAAGTTGATGAACCTACATTGACGTGTCATTATCACCCAAAGTCCATAGTTTACATTAAGGTTCATTCTTGGTGTTTCACTACCCTGAAAATCCCTTGTTTTCCCATTGTTCTTCTCTCTCTCACCTTTAACCCCTGGCAAGTGCTGATTTTTTATTGTTTCCCTAGTTTTGTCTTTTCCAGAATAACAGCATACAGTTGGAATCATACAGTATGGAGTCTTTTTAGATTGGATTTGTTCACTTAGTAATTAATATGCACATAAATTTCCTCTGTTCATTTTATGACTTGATAGTTCATTTCTTTTTAGCACCAAATAATATTTTACTGTTTGGATGCACCAGTTTATCCATTCACCTACTGAAGAAACATCTTGGTTGCTTCCGAATTGTGGCAGTTTTGAATAAAGCTGCTATAGGCCAGGGGTGGTAGCTCACACCTGTAATCCTAGTATCTTGGGAGGTCGAGGTAGGCTGATCTGTTGAGCCTGGGAATTCTAGATCAGCCTGGGCAACATGGCAAAACCCTATCTCTACAAAAAAATACAAAAAGTAGCAGGGCACCGTGGCTCACACCTGTGGTCCCAGCCAGTTGGGAGGCTGAGGTGGGAGGATGGCTTGAGCCAAGGAGGGAGAAGCTGCAGTGAGCACTGATCTTGCTACCGCACTTCATCCAGCCTGGGCAACAGAGTGAGACCCTGTCTCAAGAAAAAAAAAAAAAGAAACAACACAACAAAATGAATGAAGCTGCTATATATATCTTTGTGCAGATTTTTGTGTAGGGATATTTTCAACGCTTGGATAAATATCAAGGAGCACAACTCCTGGTTTACGGTTAAAAGTATGTTTACTTTGCAAGAAATTGCCAAACTGTCTTCCAGAGCAGCTGTACCATTTCGCATTTCCACAAGCAACTAACTTTTGGTTTCATTGATTCTTCTCTATTGATTTTGATTTTCAATTGTAGTGATTTCTGCTCTAATTTTTATAATTTTATTTATAAAAAAATAAAATTTATTTTATAATTTTATAATTTTATTTTCCTCTCCTCACCGTGGATTCTTTTTCTAGCTTCCTAAGAAGCTTAGATTATTAACTTTAGATCTTTCTTTGGCTGGGCGTGGTGACTCAAGCCTGTAATCCCAGCACTTTGGGAGGCTAAGGGGGACAGACGTGAGGAGTTCAAGACCGGCCTGGCCAACATGGTGAAACCTTGTCTCTACTAAAAATAGAAAAATTAGCTGGGCGTGGTGACGTACACCTGTAATCCCAGCTACTCGGGAGGCTGAGGAAGGAGAATCACTTGAATCTGGGAGGCAGAAGTTGCAGCGCATCAACATCATGCCACTGCACTCCAGCCTGGGCCACAGAGCGAGACAATGTCTCAAAAAAAAAAAAAAAGATTATTAATTGCTATAAATTAATGCATTAATTGCTGTAAATTTCTCTGGTAAGCACTGCTTTTGCTGAATGTTGGTGAGTTATGTTTTCATTTTCATTTACTTCAAAATATATTTAAATTTCTCTTGCAGTTTCTTCTTTGACCCATGTGCTTAGAAATGTGTTGTTTAATCTCCATGTATTTTGAGATTTTTCAGGCATCTCTCTGTTACTGATTTCTAGATTAATTCCATCGTCGTATGACAGCATATACTATATGATTTGTATTTTTTTAAATTTGTGAAGCTGTGTTTTGCAGTTCATAATGTGGTCCGTTTTGGTGTATTTTTTTGCATGTGAACTTGAGAGAGTTTGTATTCTGCTGCTGTTGGGTGAAGTAGTCTTTAGATTTGACTATAGATCAAATATATAGATTAGATTTGATCTGTAGTCAGATAGATTTGATGGTGCTTGTTGAGTTCATCCATATCCTTACTGATTTTGTCTTCTGGATCTGTCCATTACTGATTGAAGGATGTTGAAATCCGTAACCATAATATAGATTGGGCATCCCTAATCCAAAAACCTGATATCCAAAATACTTCAAAATCTGAAACTTTTTGAGTAACTCACGTGATTCCACAATGGGGTGATGAAGATGACATTAATACTAAAGAAAAAGTGCCTGTTGATGACATGGGGAAAATGTGTGATGGGCTTATTGGAGGACTAGAGCAGGGTGCATTTGTAACACAGCAAGAAACCATGTCAATTTATACTATCAAAGAGAGACTTAAGATAAAAACTTGTTCATGAGGCAGTTGACTAGAGGAAACACTTTGAAAAACCATCCAGTAGAATGCTTGCTCATTCCTAAGGACCCACTTTCTGGTCCCTCAACTGCTTCTGATATTTTTTCTCACCTAAAAAAATAAAACACACAAAACACAGCATTGTAGGTGGAGAGTAAAGGCAAGCTGTCGTTTGTTGTTGCTGTTAATAGCTGACATAGGTATTCTGGCGCTGCTACTGTGCTGCTTAGGTATCCTGAACACATTATTTTTTCACTGTGTTAATGGTATGTTACAATTTTTCCTGTTAAGAACTTGTGTGTGAATTAGTGTAAGAGAATGGTTGCTGTTGGTAGCATATAAATTCAGTGTCAGGAATGATGATGATAACAAACAAGATTGTCCACATGGGTTGAGCTAGTGGCGCCTTTGGTTTTTGATACTTCAATGAGTATAAACTTTGTTTCATGCACAAAATTATTTAAAATATTACACAGAATTATTTTCAGGGGGTATATAGAAGGTTTATATGAAACAAATTTTGTGTTTGAACTTGGGTCCCATTCCCAAGATACCTCATTTCATATGCAGATATTCTGAAATGTGAAACACTTCTGGTCCCAAGCATTTTGAATAAGAGATACTCAACCTTTAGTGGAGTTAATCTGTCTCTTCCTATGGTTCCGTCAGTTTTTTTCCTCACATATTTTGATGCTCCATTTTTAGGCACATGCACGTTAAGGATTGTTCTGTTTTCTTGGAGAGTTGACACCTTTGTTTTATGTATTGCCCCTCTTTATCTTTGAGAACTTTTCTTCCTCCAAACTCTGCTTTCTCTAAAATTAATATAGCTTCCCACTTTCTTTTGATTATTGGTAGCAAGCTGTATCTTTTCTTCATCCATTTACTTTAAATGTGTGTGTATTTATAGTTAAAGTGGATGTCTTGTATCTAGCATGAAGTTGCATCTTGTTTTTGATCCACTCTGAGTCTGTCTTAATTGGTATATTTAGATCAGTAACATAGAAAATGATTATTTATGTAGGTGGAGTAATACCGTGTCATATTTATGTTACTGTTGTCTATTCTTTGCCCTTGTCCTTTTTTCTTTTTTTTGCCTTCCACTCTTTCCTGCTTTCTGTGGTTTTAATTGAGCATTATTCCACTTTTTTTCCATTTCTTAGCATATCAAAGGATTTTTTTGTTAATTTTTAAAAATTTTTTAAAAATAGAGACAGAATTTCACCATGTTACAAAGGCTGGGCCGGGCGCGGCGGCTCAAGCCTGTAATCCCAGCACTTTGGGAGGCCGAGACGGGCGGATCACGAGGTCAGGAGATCGAGACCATCCTGGCTAACACAGTGAAACCCCGTCTCTACTAAAAATACAAAAAA